>NC_092643.1:57122682-57427970 GCF_039555335.1 Amphiura filiformis
GTTCTCAATCCCATGATGCAACATCAAACATAAATCCTGGCTCTTTATCCTCAAGGGACTGCACATAACACTTTTAATTTCCTTATTATTTGCTGCATTATAAGACATTTGTCATCAAAAGTTGTTATTTTGTAAGAAAATATGTTTTTGACAAGGAATTTTATATCCTGTAAAACAAATTTTTCTAATTCTATTTTTACATTGGGCAATTCCAGTTAAAATACATACACCCCCCATGGAAGACATGATCTTAATCTCCGACACAGGAGGTGTAGATTGCAAATGAAGTCACCCACCAATATTCAGGTAGCCCTGTTTGAAATTCACACTCCCTATGTGAAAGATTAAGGTTTTGTCTTCCATACAGCGTGTACGGGTCCCAACTGGAATAGCCCATTATCCCACTGATCACCGGTTAAGTTACAGGGTGAGTCTATTTCTTTTCTGTATATAAAATAAGAAGTTCAAGCTTCTATAGTGGGAATTATACAAATTGAATGAGCATGTTTAAAAAATAATTCTCACTCAGATATGACGTATTCAAATTTTAATTGTATCTAAAACATAAACATAAAAATGATTATATACCTCAGCAACTGCAAATCATGTTTTGATGGGATTTTCATCATATTTTAGCCGGAACATTTAATGGCCAGTCAAAAGATATCAAAATGTACATTGATTTAGCTCAGCTAGTTTTCCTTGCGTCATTTTTTTCACTTTCATCTCTTGCTTGGAGAAATAAGTAAAGAAAATCCCCTGTAATACACTTGTTTCTCAAATCCTAAAGCCATTTTAAGGTGGGTCAAAGGGGAGCATGATCTAGCAGTGTTTGCACTCAAACATTGAGACAAATAAAGTTGACACACAAGATGAACGGTACGGGTTCTATAAAGGAGATCCCAAGGCATGATATAAGGGAGGCATAAGGGGAATGATTTTCTCGAGGGGGGGCATTTGATTTTGATATATTATTGGTCTTAACTCAAGAACTGGAAGACCTATGGAAATATGATATGATTATTAGCTTCCTAGTTCATTTTCTATAAATTAATGCATCCAGTTTTGTAGTTAACTGCTAAAACTGGAAAATCAGTGGCACTTGCAATTGTCAAGTATAAAGTGATGCATTATGGGAATTGTTCATATCATTGTCACACTGCGTGAAAATAAGGTGTATCAGATGACCAAATAAGAGAATCAATAAAGGCCCATTATCTCTGTCAATATAATAATACAGAGTACCTAGACTTTGTACATTCCAATCCAAAAATTGTACACTATGTATCTTTTGATAAATCAAAATCACGTTTATTTCATATAAAATTCATTTGCCAGTTTGTTTCATGATAAAGGGTTACAAAATAGTAATATTGATATTATAAAAGGTAGTTGATTGTTAATTTTCTCAAAATTCAGTTTATGACAAAGAAAGTAACAATAGCCATTTATGAAGTGATTCAAAGGTTTTGCAGCCAGTGGAGGTGCCAGGATTTTTTTCTGGGGCCATGGGGGAGGGGGCAAAGGGAATTTCAGGGAGGGCAACATCAACAAATTTTGTATAAAACAAATAAACAAATTTTCGTAATTTTGGGTTTTAAGGCTGACAAGGGCTTAAAAGTAGGAGCAAATGGGGGGGATTTTAAGGGCTGCTACTGCTTGCAGCTGTTGTATGGATAAAAAAGTACAAATTGGGACATTTGAAAATCACATGAGAAATTGAAATCAATCAAATAAAACACAACATTTGCAATACAGATTGGAAAGTACCAGAAGAAAAATCAAGGCAATATAGTTGTTGAATCACATTATTAAGATTTCTGCTTTTAAATAAAAATAAAATGAAAAACAAAACAAAACCTGCAAAATGGCCATACCTATATCAACATTTTACCTAATTAGTTAATAAGAACAAACACAAAAGCAACAAAACTGGATTTCCCTTGCAGACTTTCCTTCCCCATCAACTTAAAAACCATTAAACAATGTACCGCTACTTTAAAAGTCAACATTAAAACTAAAATAGATTCATTCTTTTATATTCCCAAACTATTCAGTAAATGAGTTTTTCCTGATCAATTTGGAGAAAGTCTGTTGGAAAAAACCAAAAAAAGTGATTTATAGTTCGCTATATATACACAACCAGTAAGCCTCAGCACACTTCAGAGAAATTTGCTGATGGCAGTGGCCCAAGACACACCATAATAACCATTAGGCTATTCCAGAAATTAATGGCACCCCCTAAAGAAGACATGTGAGTTTCTAGCATAAAATTGGGGGATTCCCAGACCAAAATTTTATTGAAAAAAAAAATGCTTAAAAAAATTGGGAATTTGCAGCGCACACCCCTATTCACACCACCACAATATACCATCGCCATGATCGCAGTGTTAGAAACACAATGAAAATATATTAAAAGCAAAATCCTTATGATGGCACATCAACATCAAGGTCCAAAGATAAACATCCACTGTTTGTTGATTTCTTCAATTCAGTCTACACAATTACAAGGGAGGCCATAATTCTCATAAAGAAGTTACACATTTAAGTAACAGAGTAGCTAAATTTTCAAATAAATGTTTTTTTTTTTGTGTGTGGTTTTTTTGTACAGTACCATGTCCCATTATTGTCAGTATAGCAATGCAAGTAATGCCAATAATCCGCAAAAATGAAATTGAAATCATGTTGTCCCCTTTGGCAAGTGTATGGCTTTCTTTCTTGCTAGATGAAATTCCATTGCTTTTATTATTGTACGTATCCATATGTAGGCCTTATGCAGCAAACCAAATTGACTGATGCATGATTCGGATTTTGACTTGTCAGATTATAATCTTTTCTTGTCATTTACGTCTTGTACCTGTCTGATAGTCATGTTCATATGGAAGGCAACCTCCAAGAAGTCTGAACCTCAGAAGTCTCACTAGGAGGTTCAGGCCCTGTGAATGTCCTCCTCAGACAGGTTGTAAAGGGCAAACCTCCAAGAAGTTTGAACCTCAAGAGGTTTCACTAGGAGGTTCAGGCCCTGTGAATGTCCTCTTCAGAGCCGGGCTTCAGAGGTTGTGAAGGACAAACCTCCAAGAGGTGTGAACCTCAGAGGTTTTAAAGGCTAAACCTCCAAGAGGTTTGAGCTTCCTAGGTCTCACTAGGAGGTTAAGGTCCTGCAAATGTCCTCCTCAGAGGTTCTAAAGGCTACACCTCCAAGAGTTTTGAACCTCAGAGGCATAGGAGATTCAGGCTCTGTGAATGGCCTCCTCACACAGGTTTTAAAAGCCAAACATCCAAGAGGTCTGAACCTCAGAGGTTTCACTAGGAGGTCCAGGCAATGGGAATGTCCTCTTCAGAGGTTGTAAAGGCCATCTCCAATTGGTCTGAACCTCAGAGGTTTCACTAGGAGGTCCAGGCCATGGGAATGTCCTCTTCAGAGGTTGTAAAGGCCATCTCCAATTGGTCTGAACCTCAGAGGTTTCACTCAGGAGGTTTAAGTCCTCTGAATGTCCTCCTGAGAGGTTTTAAACTTCCAAGAGAAACTAAGGTGTTCAGTATGTCTCAACCATCTCCTATTAAAAAATACTGTGTAGTTCTTGTTTCACCCACAAATTTCCTTTGAATGCACTTGGAATACAGCATTTTGCAAAATGCATACAGCATGTTCCTACTGAGCGAAGGGTTGATGGGTGATATGAGTGATATGCAGGGGGGGTCTATGGGCTGGCCTCAGAGGGATCCAGGGACAGCTATATTCATGATATTGGAGCAAACTAAATAATCACGAATCATACAGGAACCCCTTGCAAATATGTTTTTATGCATGCACTGATTTATGAAGTTGCTGAAATTTCTTTTTATAAAGAAGAAAGGGCATTCAACTCTAGCAGTATATTCATATCTTTACATATGTCATCCAGAGTGATAATATAATCTATTGTTTTGTTCAAATTTATTTCTAATATTTCACAATTGATTAGCCTAGACATCAAGCTATTCCAGTTGAAATCCATACACCCCCTATTGCAGACATGACCTTAATCTCCCACACAGGGGGTGTAGATTTCAAATGGAGTCACCCATTCAGGTTACCCCATTTGATATTCACACTCCCTGTGTGGGAGAATAAAATCATGTCTTCCATAGGGGGTGTATGGATTTCAACTGGAATAGTACATTCCTTTTCCTCCAATTCTTCAAAGTCAAAAATTCCCAAAACTGAGACATGCATTTTTAAAAATTAAAATGCACTTCTTGTCAGTGTAATGTCAATGCCTCTCAGAAATACAATGTGTCAGTGTGTAATGCATGATACATATTGGAATATAACACATGTAGAAACATATTGGAGGTTTAGGGCAAGAAGGCCCAATCTGCAATAACTGCCTGATGTTATATTTTTAGATTATGTACAATATAGAATGCAGAAATGATCAACATGTCTACAGGGCAGCTATTGCTATGGAGTATTCTAGCATGAATTCCACAAAATGTATCATTTCTTTAAAAATCGTCAAATTTTTTGAAAGTTCTTTGACTCTTTGATAAGATATTGAAAGAGACAAATTGCTTATTCACAGTTCTGCCTTGAAGGAACATTAATAGTGTATTATCCTACTTGCAGTGCGGATATGCCATATATTTTGTTCGCTGGTTCCTGGGACTTTCATCTCTCACCTGCTGTCATCTCCTCACACAGACCAAACATGCAGACAGTGGATGTTATTATTATAAAAAAATTCGTTTAAACAAAACCAAACTTTAACTCACTAATGACAGTTATGCCTATCATAGTCCGTAGGCATCATCAGAATGATGGTTGTAGATCCTTACCCTTGGTTAACATATCAAGACTGAAGCGGGTGTATTATCAGCCAGGAGAGGATCATACATGTGACTAAGGAAGTGTGCCCCTCATCTCTGTTCATGTTCCTCTTCTCCTGATCCAAATGGATTCTTTGATTCTTCTTGTACTTGCATCACGCTCCTTGCAAAGGATTTTAGCATAGTACAAGTTGATGACATGATTTTGGTGTAATGTTTACCAACAAATCTGATGAATCTATTTAGTGATTTAAGGCAGTGGATGGTTGATCCAAGTCGGCAGATCATTGGCTAATGAAGTCTCAGTGAAATTTGACATTATTGCGTCATGATTTTAAAACATTTTTTTTTTACCATATTTTTCAACAAGCATTGTAACTTAAGCATTATCCTTAACTCTATAATTACGCAGAATTTTATGTCTGTTTAACTAGTGTGGCCAGAGTACACCATCATCACTTCACTCATTTTATTCCTATCTCCCCAATTTCATATTCCATTCACAATGTAAAATCTGACCAAAATATTATCAAGATGTTCATCAACAGTTCAAAAACTCATACCACCTAAATCCTCTCTAAGGACTAGAGAGATCATTGTTTCATGAATTTGTCATAATGCTTAGCAACCAGGTCTCTTAGTGCGTATCATTATGCCATGTTCTCCTCGCGCTGTCTGCCTTCTCTCGTTTTGTCTGACGGACATTATGACACGTTTCCCCTTAGGGTACATAGCATCATTGGGTATGACTTACAGTTAGATTTTCTCTTTATACATCTCTTGTGAAGTATTTTATCCATGCATGCAGTTAACAGAAAAACAACTCTCTTAAAAAAAAAGTTCCTAAACATGCTAAAAAGGTCCTTAAGCTGTCCTGACCTTCAATATTTTATGAAGAACTAAAACGGTCAGAAAGAATCATTTTAAACATGAAAAAGGTTCTGTAAAAGCCAAAAAAGAACCATTTTGGGGTGCTTGCAATTTCCAGAACCCTTTTGCTTGAACCATCCTGTATGTAGAACACCTAGAACCCTTTTTCTAAGAGCGAAGCATCTGAATAAACATTGCTCAACCCCTAATAACACCTAATTAAAAAACAACAACTAAAAGATCTTTATTAGCTTTTATTGATAAATCCCAGTCAACTCAGTAAGGTATTGCCTTTGATAAATGAATACATTTACTAGCTGCTCTTGCCTAAAATTACAAAATCTGTTAAATCTATCACATGAAGTTGATGATACCTTCCAAGCCTGAGCCAGGATTTTTTTGGGATGTGGAGGGCTATGAAGTGGACCTTCAGGAAATCTTTCCTTCAAAAAAGGGCTGATTTACAGGAAAAAGAGGACCTTTTTATTAGGATTGTATTGGATTGGGCAGGTCTGATACCTTCACACAAAATCCCATTTCCACATCTTTCCCAATCACCTGTTTTGTTCTCTGGTATACAGTCACATCGGTGACTTTCATGCTTCACCAATCTTAATCAACCAACAAAACCTGGTCTGGTTGAATAGTATCCCCCACTTCATACATTTATGCATGTTGTCATATCCCCAGGGCAAAATCTTTATTAGTATCGGCTCTCTGGTTTTTCCCCTTAAAAAGTAGAGAAATGGGATAAAAATTTATGAATCATTCACACTTAATCTTCATTACATTACAGTGGTAGTCTGGAGCAACTGGTAGTAGATGATGCAGGTATCATCTGATGTAACTCTCTCTATCATTGGAATATAAGATTGGATGGTAGAAATGAACTTAGTTAACCCCACCCACGGATGTATGGGCTTGGTGTCTGAATTATGATTAGAAAATATGTCTGTTGAGTTTGTCCACACCTTTATTTGTCCTCATTTGACAAATATACTATCCTTTCTGTCCATGCATCTTTCCTATACTAATTACTATCCCATTTGTTTTCGTCCTAACTCTCTTTTGTTTCTGTGTCTGTGTACTGCCATCTACAATGTCTTCCTGTCTGTCTAGTCTCCATCTGCAATGTCCTTTTATTTCTTGCCTTCTTTTTCCCCTCCTTTCCTCCATTTCTCCCTTCATACCTTTCTTCCTTACTTTCCTTCTTTCTGTCTCTTTCATTCTCTGTCTCCCTGTTTTCTTTTTCTCTCTCCCATCTTCCGTTCTCCATCTTTCTTTCTCTCTCTCTCTCTCTCTCCCTTCCTTTCTTTGTTTCTTTCTTTCTTTCCTTCCTTCCTTTCTTCAATCTTTCTTTCTTCCTTCCTTCCATCTTTCTTCATTCTTTCTTTCTTTTGTTCTTTCTATCTTTCATTTGTTTTTTCTTTCTGTGTTTATATCTTTATCTCTCTTTCTCTCATAACATTGCACCTCACTTGCAATAATCATCCATATTCTATTACCTTTTTAAAAAACCTAAACAGTTGAATGTACGAGGGCCGGTCAAAAAGTTCGTAGAACTCGGTATGTTACTTTGTTGCACGGTATTGAATTTGGTCTCATTTGAAAGCTTGTTCCTTCAAAACGTGATTGGAAAGATATTAGATTTTTGCATCACTGTATATGGGCAGGACACTCTTCAGAGGAAGCCTACCTCCATGAATTCACAGGTACTACCAGAAGTGAACACAGGGTCATCATGGAAATTTCTTGTTGTAAATGGTAATGAAGTCCTTGGTATTCAACAGCAACGAAATGGTTCTTAGAGTCCAAGAATGGAATAAGCGTCCTTGAAGATCATCCAAGGTCCAAATAACTTGCTGACGGCACCACCAATGATATACACGCTGGTACAGTGGCATTGATAATGAATAAAGAGCCAAATAAGAAAGATGAGATAGCCACAAAATATGACAACTCTGATGAATGTGTTTTCAATATTAATCCATTAACATTTGGGTATCACAGGGTGTATTCTAGATGGGGTCCCGGAATCTTCATGTACAAAATTGAAACCAGTTGACATATTCAGGTCCACACCTTCTATACACTTAGAATGAGGACCAAGGCAAGTTTAATCTATATGTGGCAAAAGGTGATAAGGCATACATTAATCACTGGAATTATGAGTGAATTTAGTGGAAGCACCTGGATCTCACACCCTCACGAAGATCATCACTCGGTCACCGTGAGTGCAAGGTCTTCATCGCTGTTTCTGAGATCCAGGGATAGTCTTGATGACAGATCATTTGCCAAATGAAAGTACAATTATAGGCATATATCACACAATTTTTATAGCAAAATTGAGGCATGCCATCGTGTGAAGAAGGTTGATGGTAGGAATGTGGCTGTTCTCGGATTGTGTTCTGTACGCTATTTTTAGTTTGTCAAGCTGCCATTCACGGCAGAGGGGTCAGTTAATCAAACTAACCATATTATGGTTCAGGCATGGCCTTCAGTTAGTGAAACCTATTTTAAAATTTTAAGTCCTACCTTCATAATACCAGGTTTGCTGGTGATCAATGCTGGTGAGCCTTCACTGAAGAGTGGCTCAAGGAGCTATCGGAAGACTTCCATTTTGTTGACATAGAAGGTTTCAAGAAAAATTGCGACGGGAATATTAAGGTATATATTGACCATGCTCAAGGGAGAGATAGAAAGAAATTGGCTAGTACTCTTTCAAGTACCTTGTTCTACGAACTTATTGACCGCCCTCGTACCTTCAAACTGAGGTAGCCACATCAATTATTTTGATAAAATCTACAGCATTTGTTGTGTATTGTTCTCATCTGTTCATTGACCCAATTGTCTATGCATAATTTCTCTAAGAAACTCATAATTTCCCTCTGATCCACAGGAGAACCACCATTGTCTACCATATATCCCAGCAGACATTATTCCCACCTTGCCTTTCAGATGAATCCCTCAGACACCGATGAGATACCAAAACACCAAAGCCGCACCTATTCTAAATTAGCATAATTACCTAGCCTATGGCCAATTACATTACACTCTCCTCCAAAACGCTTCTCAAATTTACCTCCAACTTCATATTTTGCTCAACAAATTCTCCAACACTCGATTGGAATGAATCACTCCATGTATTGTTGTATTCCAATTTGTCAACATAATCTAGGATGACTAACTAAGAAAAGACCAGTATGATTTAGAGTGGTGTCCTACCTTATTTGCAGACATGCCAACTTTGAAATCCAGATTCCCGTACTCAGAAGAACAAAAATCCGTATTTTGCACCCTAAAACCGTATTTTTTAAATATGTACCTTTTGCATACCTGCCAACCCCAGAAACCCCAAAAGTGGATCACATAATTGCAAGGGAGCACTTGTGCGAGGGAGCACTATAGCAAGTGCGACCGAGCACGTAACGGCCGGGGTCCAGGGGCCCGGCTTTCGAATTTGCAATCAAATTTGGCAATACCAAAGAACCATCCATCAAAGTAATAAATCAATACAGAAAGATGCTTCCTTTACGAGTTATCACTCATTGAAAGTGCTGACTTTCCTATACCTTACATGGGAAGCGGCCATATTAAAGTTGTCATATTTCTTTAATTACATGACTGATCAAGCTGATTTTCGGATATGTGATGCACAGTTGAAAATTAATTATTAAAAGATTTGGTGACCTCAGTCGACCTTTGACCTTGTATGTGACCTTTGACCTCACGAAATTGGATAAAGTATGTAGACCAAACAAATTGATATATTTCTGGAAACATTGGGGTTTGTTACTTCTAATGTTGTTAGAAGCATGCTTTGTTAAAACTTTCAAGTTCAGAAAATCATTGATCATCATCATCATCATCATCATCATCATCATTATAGTATCAGTTGGTAGGCCTAACATCGGGTTTTGTTCATGTTTTCCAAAAAAATTAAACAGTTTAATGCCAATGTCAATTAGAAGACTGTACTGGGTATAGCAGTTGTCTATGCATGGTTAAAAAGAAAAATATTAAAAATATTAAAAATGTGCCACTGCATGCACCATTGAGAAAACAAAGTCGGAAAGCATCTTGTAGGCTTATTCTTTTGCAGACCTAAATACTTCCAGAAGACGTAGAATGTGTAGCAGTTAGATGAAAATGCATAATAAAAAATATTAATGTGCATGAAAAATCAGGAGAAAATTATTTCGGAAACCATCTTGTAGGCCTATAAATATTACTTTAATGTGCATGCATCGTGCGAAAGTCGGAAGTAAAATGAGGTTGGAAACCTTCTTGTAGGCTTATTCTTTTGCACCAATAGAGTTAAATAGTTAACTAAATACCTTCAGAAGACATACCATGTGTAGCAGTTAGATGAAGATGCTCAATAAAAAATATTAATGTGCATGAAAAATCCGCAAGTCAATTATTTCGGAAACCATCTTGTAGGCCTATAAATATTTCTTTAATGTGCATGCATCGTGCGAAAGTCGAAAGTAAAAGGAGGTCGGAAACCTTCTTGTAGGCTTATTCTTTTGCACCAATAGAGCTAAATAGTTAACTAAATACCTTCAGAAGACATAGCATTAGGTTGTTAATAAAAATATTAATGTGCATGAAAAATCTGCAAGTCAGAAGAAAATTATTTCGGAAACCATCTTGTAGGCCTATTAAATATTTCTTTAATGTGCATGCATGGTGCGAAAGTCGGAAGTAAAAGGAGGTTGGAAACCTTCTTATATGCTTTTTCTTTTGCACCAAAAGAGCTAAATAGTTAACTAAATATCTTCAGAAGACATAGCATTAGGTGGTTAATAAAAAATATTAATGTGCATGAAAAATCTGCAAGTCGGAAGAAAATTATTTCGGAAAGCATTTTAGTAAGCCTATTAAATAATAATTTTTTAATGTGCATGCATCATCGAAAGTCGAGAGAAAAACGATGTAAGCAACCACTTTAACAGACCAAGAAAGAGGTCAAATGATACCAGTAATTCAGTCGGTAGTCTAATCTTGCAGCTGTTTATCTTTTTAAGACACAACATTTTATTATTTTGGTCAAAATTCTGGAATTCCGTATTTTTTTTGGGTTGACCGTACTACCGTATTTTTCACGTTTTACCGTACAAAATACGGTGAAACCGTACTAGTTGGCATGTCTGTATTTGGAGTGGTTTTTGACATTGTGTAAACCAACAATGACAGTATACCAGGCTGGGAATACTTCAGAACTTGATATGCCCGGTTACTCCATGTCCCTACTCGACTTGCTGGCATTATTGGTTTGCGATTACAAATGATGTAGACACATCATATTTGACAGATATTTATGAAAAGTGCAAGCACACAGAGCACAAAAACGAACATCCATCACTAGCGATTTGGGACAATAATTTTCAATGCTACGAACGATTTGAAATAGCTTTAAACCTGAACATGAAGCAAGGAATGAAAGATATGCAAATATCATTAATGATATTTCTTTCCTGTGATGTGACGCTCATTTTATATAGAACTGTAACATAATAACCTACAAAATTGATCAAAAATTCATTTGTAAATGTATTTCCACAGAATAATGACATTTATACAAAATGCAAATATTGACAATACCCCAGATATTCTCCTATTATTGATGTTACAATTAATTCAGAAACTGAATAATTCTGAAAATTAATCTTCCTTTCGCATTTTACATCACAATTAGTGTCAAATACATCAGTTTTCATCACACTCAGCAGTAATAAATATCTCGCTTATTCAGAATTAGCCACATATCCCTATTATTTCAAGATTTTTATCATCAAATCCTTCTCTACCTCCATCCAAGTACTTAGCCAAGTACTGAAAAGTTCATTTTCTGGCTCATCAGATAACACTGTGCCCCAGAGGGCAAAGTGCTCTCACCTACTACACACCCTGCAGCACAGTTAGTTGCAATAATTACACGCGTGAATGAGACCACGAAAGGAAACCCACATACATTTATGACCCTGCGCTTTGAGCTATTTTGGTAACAATTTGTCCGCGCATTTACAGGCCCATTTACGAGGGAGTGACTGCAGATTAGCTGTAAGATTTCCTTCCTTTGAAGACGTAGATTTAGGCAAGAAAAAGTTGCACCCACTTGCTCTTTTGACTTACACAGTATGAGTTCTTATTTTACTATGGAAATGTGCCTGCTACCAGGTTCTTCCCTTGTTGTACAGGGTGGTCCAAACCTTAAAGAATTGTGTGAGTTAAGGATCTAAAATAGCGTGAAGTGCATTTTGAATCTGAAGCATGTCTTTCTGATATCAAATAATTTTCATTTTTGAAAATCACGATATAATACAAATTTTATGACAAATTATAAAAATTTGATATTTTTCAAATTTTGATATATAACAGTCCTCGAAGTAAATTTTATAAATCTAATGATATATTCTTAAAGTGTATGTAGCTGGGAGGAAAAGCCGACGATCAATTGAAAATTTTGACCTTTCATATTGAAGATATGGATTTTTTTCCCCAAAAGACCTAATTTTTTTGGTGTTTTGGGAAAAAAATCCATATCTTCAATAACTAAAGGTCAAAATTTTCAATTGATCGTCGGCTTTTTATCCCACCTACACACGTTAAGTATAAATCATCAGATTTATAAAGTTTACTTCGAGTACTGTTAAATATCAAAAATATCAATTTTTAATGATTTGCCATAAAATGTGTATTACATTGGGAATTTCAAAAAATCAAAATTATTTGATATCAGAACGACATTCTTCGTATTAAGAATGCAATTCGATATGTCTGATGTGCTCTAATGTCCCAAAATAAATACTGTCCAAACGTTCATACCCCAGCCCTTAATTGTGGAGGGAAAATATTTTCATAATGAAGGTCTGAATTCATGTTGATAGACCTACCTATGGTTGAATTAAGTTGATTATGGGTCCCGCTTTGAGAAAAATATCTCTAAACATGGGTCCCGATTTGAAAAAAAAAAAGGTCAAAAAAACTGTTAAATCAGCTATTTTGTAGGTTAAAAAAATCCCTAAACATGGGTCCCGATTGGAAAAAAAATTGTCAAAAGCTGTCAAATCAGC
The DNA here is from genome assembly GCF_039555335.1 of Amphiura filiformis. Classification (NCBI taxonomy): domain Eukaryota; kingdom Metazoa; phylum Echinodermata; class Ophiuroidea; order Amphilepidida; family Amphiuridae; genus Amphiura; species Amphiura filiformis. The sequence goes on from NC_092643.1 coordinate 57,135,441, forward strand.
CATTTTTTAGGTAAAAAAAATCCCTGAACATGGGTTCGAATTTGAAAAATATTGTCAAAACTGTCAAATCGGCCATTTTTTTTAGATAAAAAAAATCCCTAAAAATTGGTTGGGGTTGTAGAGCTTGAGTAAGTCCAGGGATATCCATTGCCTGTATCACTAGGATCCACAACATGCTCATCTATCAGGGCACAGTTCTTTAACCCCAATACATTTGTATATTCATTGAATGACTTTTGAAAATGTGGGTACAAAAACTCATTTTCTGCAACTTGAGGTCAAATTTTGCAGCATGATTGTTCAATTGAGGTTATTGAACTATGCCATTGGGATGAGGCCATTGTGGTCCATATAGTGCACAATTTCTTTCCTATTGGTTTCATTTGTACCTTTCTGTTTTAATTACCTGATGCATTAATCTCCTAATAGTACCTGCTATTATGACCACTGCAATAATTAGGACCTACTTCCATCTGTTTCCTGTAGTTCATCATGTTCATTATCACACTCAGTGCATTGCATCAGGAGTATAAGGGCCTTAACGAGGTCTGCAGAAATGGATTGCATTAATTCATATAAAGTACAATGTACCTGACATCATAACTCTGTATTGTTCCCAAAATGCAACAGTTTACTGATTTGAAGCAAAATGTCTTTAACTAAGGTGGCTCAGCATGACCTAGCAGTGTTTGTATTCAAATATTGAGTCAAAAAAAGCTGACATACAAGAAAAATGGTATATGGGTTTTATAAAGGAGATCCAAGGCCTGATATAACGGGTGTCATTTACATCCCATGTGCATGATTTTTCAATGGAGGGGGAAAATTATCAAAACTTTTGTTGACGGAGCTTATCATTCTCAAAGGTGACAGAGCTACCATAGATGACCAGGGTGGCACAAACCTTCAATACAATGGTTCACCTCAAGTTCGGTAGTGACATAGGTGCATATTTTGCTTGTCACAGCATCGAATCGTGTGTAATGTGTGTGTGTACCTTCTTTGTGATTAAAATCACAAAGAAGGTACACACACACATGCAAGAGCGGTGAGACGGCCCCGGGGGCACTTGACATTGGAAGTGAGGGGGATGTGCAGACAGCAGTTCGAAACTAGGGTCTTTCGGTGAGAGCCTAGACATCAAATAAAGAGGGTCTTTCGGTGAGAAGGCCCCCCAAAAAGGGGTCTTTGCATGAAACTGAGGAAAATCTTACCAATAAAAGGGGTCTTTCAGTGAGACTGGGAAAATTTGGGTCAAAATATAAAACGGTATCATTCAGTGAGAGATTATCATATATAACATTTCCCAAAATTCTTGAAAAAAGGGGGTCTTTTGGCAACAGGAAAACAAAGAAAGGTGGTCATTGGGTGAGAGGGAGTTCAGTATAACAAAAAAGGGGATCATTGGGTCAGGGAGTTCAGTAAAACAAAAAAGGGGGTCATTGGGTGTGAGGGAGTTGAAAAATAGGGGCAATGTGGCCGCACATCCCCGTCACCCATTTTCAGTGAGTGCCCCAGGGGTGACGGCACGCTTGCAGTGCAACAGCAAATAAGCATTGAATAAGCAGGTAAGAGTATACATATCATCTGATCACCCTCAAGACAACATATTAATGCAACACATGAGCTGTTTGACCGGTTCAAACGCCTCTACACGTAAATGAGAACTATTTGAAATGCTGTCAGGAAAATTGCAATAATCTTACTCAGGTGTTACACTATGGACCACAATGGTCTCATCCCAATGGCATAGTCCAATAACCTCAATAAAACAACCACAGTGCAAAATGTGACCTCAAGTTGCAGAGTATGATTTTTTGTACCCAAATGTTCAAAGGTCATTTAATGAATGTACATATGTATTGGGGTAAAGAACTGTGCCCTGATATATGAGCATGTTGTGGATCCTAGTGCTATGCATATCTTGTTGTGAATAATAATATTCTAGTTCATTAACATCAACACCTGGTTGAAATCTAAATTACCATCCTTTTATAAATATTACAGAGGCTAATATACACAATGCAGACCTGATCTGGACCAGGGAGTGGGGCAAGAAATATCTGGACATTTTAACACAAGGCAAGTTCTTGTGTCTTCATTGGGTTACTATGCTTTTGTGTCAGTGATGCCCCAGAGGATGATTTAAGGAAGCCCCATCATGCACTGCGAAAGTGTTATCACTCGAGTTTCAACTGCCACTTTACTTTTCAAATCCCATTGAACTCTGTGTAAAAGATGTTGTTTTAAAATTGTGCGTGTGTCATTATTACTTGGTCGATTTTAGAACAAAAGTGATGTGTGTTTAAAGGATAATTCACACCTTCTGTAGATAAAATGTGAAATCGACCAGCATCTTCACAGCGTTTTTTATGTAAATATAACTGTACAAATTCAAATTTAACCATGCACTTCTATGCAGCATAGCAAAGCAGTGGTGTCATGTTACTCACACTGCTCGCCTGCTGCACAGTAAACCCAGTGGGGTGGTGGGTAGTACTTAAATCATCATCTGGTGATGCCCAAAGTGATCCTAATTGTCACATGATCAATTTTGAGCACTGTCAGTGAAAGGGGTAATAGTGAGTCCACAACAAGAAGGGGGAGCATCAGAGGATGATTTAAGGAAGCCCCATCATGCACTGCAAAAGTGTTATCACTAGAGTTTCAATTGCCACTTTACTTTTCAAATCCCATTGAATTCTGTGCAAAAGATGTTGTTTAAGAAATGTGCGTGTGTCATTATTACTCAGTCGATTTCAGATCTAAAGTGATGTATGCATGAAGGATAATTCACACCTTCTGTAGGTAACATAAAATGTGAAATCGACCAGCATTGTGAATGCGTTTTTATTGTAAATATATCAGTCCAAATTCAAATTTAACCATGTTCGTCAATGCAATGTGCGCGCAGTGGTGTCATGTTCACTCACACAGCTGTGCTAACCGCAAGTCAACACAGTGGCGTGGTGGGAAGTGCTTAAATCATCCTCTGGGGGAGCATGGGTCATGTGGCATTTAATTTTTTCGCTGCCAAAGGTGTCAAATTTTTATTTTTAATTTTAATGCATATACTTTTATATTTTTACTCATTAGTGAGGCGAAATGTTTTAACGACTCACTAGCGGGCAAAGTTTTTTTCCTTCAAAAAACTCCCATGGCAACATACTTAATTTGGATTTTTGGTGGTCCTGACTGAATCTAGATTTAATATCATCATGTGGACGCCCCTTATGTGCAATGATCCCCAATCTTGTCAATACTCATCATTTTCATTCCACTTCTCTTAAAGTTCACACATCAAAATATAATTATGAACCTGATTTGTTGACATTTATCAAAATACAAATTTAATTGCATCTGTCACATTTATATTATTAACTAATTTTAATCACACATGCATTGTTTTAAATATGTCACCATGAAGTATAAGTAAAACATGGCTGGAGTTGTTTCGCACAAAGGTGGCGTTCTATAAAAACACTTCTAAATGAGCTAATCTACTTTGCAATTTGCGTTGTAACAGAATACCGTGGTCGGACAACGGTTAAGTGGCCAAGTTGACTTTTTGTCTCGAGTCATGTTGTCTTACTTACTCACCAGAAATCACTACCACAATGGCCTCATCCCAATGGCATAGTTCAATAACCTCAATTAAACAATCATAGTGCAAAATTTGACCTCAAGTTTCAGAGTATGAGTTTTGTACCCAAATTTTCAAAGGTCATTCAATGAATGTGCAAATGTATTGGGGTTAAAGAACTGTGCCTTGATAGATGAGCATGTTGTGGATCCTAGTGAGTATCTCCTTACATGAAATCTTTACAGATCTTCCTTCCTTCTTTAAACAGCAGCCTCTGAGCAGTGATGCCAATCAATTTCAGCTGAAATCGCCGTTCAAATAATCAAAAAGTTACCCAATTTTTCTCCTAATCATTGGTTTCTATGGGACAGGAAACTACTGGAAGTCACCGGAACCAATATTATAAAGCCCCCATTTTTTTTCTTAACCATTGGTTTCTATGGGACAGGAAATTGCCAAAGGTCACGGGGAAAACCTTCAAAAGTCGCCCAATTGGGCTACCAAATCACGGGTTTGGCAACCATACCTCTAAGCTTAATTACGGCTTGCAGGCTTGTATTTGAACTCATTTTAAAGGGGCACAGGTGATTAATTTGTAAGCAGGGCCGCAGATGGGGGGACAGATTTCACTAACGAATATCATGTTCTTCCATATTCAACTTAAACATTATAATGTAAAAACACTTCCAAAGCTCTCACAAGTGCGGTATAAATTTCATGTACTTTAAAAGCTAACATTGTCTTTGGGACCACATAGTATTATAAATCACTTTAAACAAGTAAAAAAGAATGCACATTTTGACTCCATTGAAATAAAATTCTTCAAACAAAGTTTTACTAAAAGGAGTCGCACATAGAGTGCTAATTATAAACAGAAAGAGTTTAGTTAATATGACATTAAATTCAAACATATTTCCTTTTAAATATATAGCTGTTCAAGTATGTTCAATTATTTTATCTCAGCAGAGCTGTGATTGTAGCAACCAGCAAACTCTTTGACTTTCCCCGGTTGACTTTCTGCAATATATAGCCTCACAACACAATAACATTCTTATGCACAAACCCAGTAAACCTTTTACAACCCAGCTTTTATATCATCTTTTTCTTCTCTCCTCTTAAATCAATGTTAAAATAAGGCCAATCTTGTATTATGCCAGTTTGAATGCTAAGAGGCTAGCTGCCATACAAATTCATATAGCTTAACGCTTTCCATACCGGGTGTCGACTGCAGACGACAAGTTCCAAATTTTATTAAAATATTCAAAAATTTCAGAATTTCACATTTTCATGACCATATTTGGAATCGGTATGAAAAATGCATTAAAATGAGTACAAACAAGCCTAGTATTGGTTCAGTGGTTCTTGTAATAGCTCCTGATATTTTCAGAAAATATCTTTAAATCTCAAGACTTTATGTTGATGCTTATGGCTAGTACGCAAGCTATTACTGTGAAAGTTCGAAGATAGAGAAAGCACAAAACAAAGAGCGATAGAAAGAAAAGAATTAAATAAACTAAAAGAAGTTAGTGCCAAGTGAAAATAAAAACCAAAAGCAAAAGAGTTAGATACTGAAAGTGTAAGAAACATGGGAACAAAAGAGAATAAGAGAGGGAAAGAGAATGGGATAGTGTGTGAAAGAGATGTATCATGGGGGCATTTCATTTTCTGCATCTTTTTACACTTGAAGCACTTCCCTATTTATTTCAATCAAATTGATCGACACAAGCCACCATTTATTGCACCCTCATTGCCTGCCAGCAGTTTGTGCATTAGCAAAGACACATTGTATAAACCCTTTACCTAGATATCTCATCAACATTTGCTATGTTTTTACCTCTTTTTGTTATTCACTCTATTAAGATTTGACTTTGTGCTTTCTTTGATGGCCTTTAAGCAGTAAAAAACTTCAAAACAATACTTAACATAAGAATGGAAATTCTTAGAGTACCAGGCACTACTGCGTAAAGTGTAAATGAAGCTAATAGGAGGGGGCCTATACCTTTAAACAAAAAGCGCAATACAATGGCTGCTAAAAGCTAAAAGAATTTTAGTCTTGCAAAACTTTATGACCTTTTGAAGTTTGATGATAAAAGATTGATTTGTTTAAAATAATGCAATTGTGATGGAATGAAGTGGAAACTGCGCTATTCCAGTTGAAATCCTTACACCCTATGGAAGACATGGCCTTAATTTTCCACACGGGGAGTGTGAATTTCAAATGGGGTTACCTGAATGGATGATTCCATTTGAAATCTACACACACTGTGTGGAAGATTCAGGTCATGTCATCCATAAGGGGTGTATGGATTTCAACTGGAATAGCCCTACGAGTTGTTTGTCACTAAGATGGTTTAGAAATCACTGAAAGAGGAGTTTGACTTCTTTTACATTATTTTTATTGTTTTCTGCAGCTTGAAATTATTTATCTCTGGTACAAAAGATATCTCACACTTCCCATAATGCATTTCTACCATTTAAATTTCTTATGATTCGTTATCTAGTGCAACATGGGTCGAGTGAGTAAACATACCTCAATGAACAGAGAACATCCAGATCTTGCAAACTATGTTTATTTCTTGACTATCGACCATGCCTTATAACCAGTCTATTTTCAACATGAAAACAAAAGGAATCTGTACAAAAAGTACAAAGAGTGTCATTTGCTTTTCTGAGGTGATGCATCATGTTGCACGGGATTCTGGGATTGGTAGATATTGCCTCTGCTCGGGGAACTACAAATCTAATTTCAATGGTATTATCAGCATACTATATGACTTGATTTAAAATATTGATTGCAAAATGAAAACTTGATTTTGTTAAGGTTTAGGAGTCTTAAACAGTATTGCTTCATGTAGTTGCATACTGAGAAATTCTAAATTAAGATTTAAGAATCTGCCTGAAAAGTATCAAAAAGTATGGTAAATAAGAAGAGCAGTAAACAAAAGAAGCTGGGAATTCTGCTTTATAGCTTTGTCACAGAAATACCTTTTTACATTTATAAGAGACCCTTAGTTTGGACATAATGTGGTGTGATCAAGCAAAATCAGTCTGAAGTCGGGCATATTCAATTTTCAGTTTTTTACATGATGGTATAAAAGCATTTGCAAAGCTATATTTTGCAGAAAACCCCATTGAAATTGAACATATAGTTCTTAAGATATGAACAGTTGAAGTATTTCCAAAACAATATGCAACAAAAGAAATTAATGCCTTTGTTTGGCTATATCTAAAAATCAATATATTCGACTTCCGACTGATTTTGTTTGATCGCATCACATATGCCAGTGGCACTTTGCCATAGCAGTACCTCTGGCCCAGGTAACATTAGGTGAAAAATTGACTGTCACTGGCCCAGATGTATGATGTATCCATAGACAGATAGACATTGAAACTGTATTAGGATTTGAAGAAGAGTTTGACCACTTGAATTTGAGATAAGTCTACAATATTGTAACATCATCCATAACATAACATCTAGCGAAAAAAAATACTGACCATCACAGAATTTAAAATGGGGCCTCCAAAAGCAAGTTGCTTTGTTGTTTCAAAAATCAAATGATTATATTTTGTATTTTAACCCTATGAGAACTACCTGCTCATTGTTCAAGAAAAAGTTTTCATTATCAATTGGACCAATCAGCAATATTGTTAAAATAATTTCACCACACAAAAAAATCGGGGTAAATTATTTGCAAAGCTCCATTCTGATTGGTGATTAAAATGAAGATATCATGTAATTGACCAATTAGAGGCAATGTTAGATCGGCAGGGTTAATAGATGCAGGGACTAGATAATTCAAAACAACAATAATCTAATTGGCATCAGTTAGATTGTTTCTGCTGCATCTCATGTTCTGACCTCGTAAACGCTCAAATCAATGATGCACACCCTCATAGTAGAACCTCCCCACCACTGACTGGATTTACATTACAGTCATGCAGGCAGCCTCATTCCTACTCTCAATCCAGGAGTATATAACCTGAGCCAGAATCACCAGAAAAATTGCAGAACCAAAAATCAATGCCACCTTCCCGAGGGCAAGCGAGTGTGCAGATGATGGTATTAATAATAAAACAACAGGCAGTGAGGAGGTCTTTGGGCCCTGATTTGGCTATGGTTTATTCATGTCCTAGTTAGCACTTTACTGTCTGTCTACACTTTAAGCTTACCTACACAAGTTACCCAATGTGAAATATATTCCAAACTATAAGAACCACTGAACCAATACAAGTCATATTTGGACTCATGTAAATGCAAATTTCATGCTGATTTCAGATATGTCAACGAAAATAAAATATTTTGTAATTTTTGCAAATTTTGACGGTGAAATTCAATCCTGTCTAGCACTACAATTCACGCCTGAAGAGGGTTACAACATAAAGCCTATGTACGACATGATTGCATTAATATTATTATGATTGCATTTGATACCAAGCCATTGATATTCGATTAGAATTTACTCGGAGGCAAACCTGCTTGCATGATGTCGTTTGCTCATGTAAAGTTTGGAAAACGGGGAAATATAAATTAAATCATGTCTAGGTTCAAATCAATTCTTGGTGAATTATAAAACCATCAACTGCATCTCATAATATTGATTTGTTCTCCTCTTCTGTAATGAAAGTTAAAGCTGCATACACTAGGATCCGCAACATGCTCATCTATCAGGGCACAGTTCTTTAACCCCAATACATGTGTACATTCATTGAATGACCTTTGAAAATTTGGGTACAAAAACTCATACTCTGAAACTTGAGGTCAAATTTTGCACTATGAGTGTTTAATTGAGGTTATTGAACTATGTCATTGGGATGAGGCTATTGTGGTCTTCTGTAATGGAAGTTAAAGCTGCATAGTTTTCCCTACATTACAGACTTATAGGAAATGGGAGGAGGTAGGCTTGTACCCTAGGGGGTACAACAAGTTTTCTGATGAGGGAAATACGAAATCTGATAAAAATGTTTTTAAAAATGGCAAGTTCTCAAGTACTTTAAGCATAGCCTTTTTTCCTTCCTTTCCTCATACATGCTCTTTAAATTGACATCCTTTGACATCAATTGACTCACAGTCTTTGGAAACATACAGTGCTGAAAACCAGGGCTGAAAATTTTGCCCAAATGATAAACCATGACATAGCTTTTCCATTTTTCCCTCCCGTAATTCCTTCCTGTCAATTGATTGATGCCTTACCAAATTCCAATAAAGATTTGTCTGCAAACTATTATTTCAATTTTTACAATTGTATTTATAATTTTTCTTTTATTTGAAAACTGACCGGAACAAGTTGAATTCAGGAGAAGCATTATTCTTGATATAAACAGTTTTGGTCAGGATGTTTTAATCACATTTAAATGTTGAGTTATAAACACTCATCCAAACATCCTTCCTATTGGGAAATTCGGCAGGTAAGCCTCACATTCACCGAGCTGGTAAACCAGTCAAACAAGCACATTTTATGCTATTAAGAATGTGAAATTTTAGAGAAGTGTTTTTACAAAATAATAATTTGTCAACTCTAAATAACATTATGTTAGATTTTTTTGCAGAAAATTTTCATAAATATCTTTGAATGTTGTACCTTTTATATATAACCAGACAATTAAATGTTTTCTGTAATACGTTTTGTGTTTGCTGGGTTTTACTCGCCCTCTCACACCCACCTCCTTAGCCGCAGTCTGTGGCCCTCACAGACTTAGCAGCAAGTCGCGAGCATGAGTAGCTGAGGTCGCAACCTCTCTGGATGGTATACTATTTAAAAGCAACAAGTCTGAAAGTAGTGCTACCGCCTCCTGGGATATTCAAGTTGCAAATCTATAAGACGGGTAACATTTTCCTTGATAATGGCACCAGAAATATAGCAAAGTGAACAATCATACTCTTTCAACTCCAAAATGAACCTGCTAAATCAGGAGCAGCTTATTCAGTTTCAACTACCCACATACCTTGTGGCTTAACTAGAGTAACACTAATCCAGGTCAATGATAGCTAACCCTGATTTAATGAATTAAATCCTAATTAATTAAGGTATGTTGACTGATACCTAAAGACTTGTTGTCTGAGGGCATCAAGTGTAATTGGGATAGCAAGGTATACTGTTATTGGAAGTTTGTGATGATAGAAACTTGACCAGTCACGTTGGTTACAGAGATTTGATATGTTACAGGCCGGGGTACTCAAGTTTGGTTTTGGTAGGGACGTGCTGCTGAGAATTTGAAAGTGGACCCATAAATATACCAATTTTTCAAGAAATTTGGACCCATTTATATACCAAAAGTCAAAATTTTCGGCCGAATTTAACCCAAATTGTCTTAGTTTTTATAAATTTTCCCAAAATTTTGGGAAAATTTTGAAAATTTTGGCTAGATTAAGGAAAAATTGGGCTATTTTCCGAAAAAAATGAGAAAATTTTGAAAAAGGACCCATTCATATACCAAAATAGGCTTTGAAAAAGGGGTCATTGATATACCAAAAGGCTGAAAATGCTACCCATATTTGTGGCACGTCCCCGTATGGTCATTTGTACTGAGAACCCCGGGTTACAGGGAATAGCAATGTTTCATTAAATTATATAGATTTCTAATCATTCTTGTCTGGGAAAGGTCTACACTGGATGAGAGTGGATTTTGATTTGATTTAACTTGTTTGGGTTTTGACAACCCTGGATAACCCAAGAAAGCCTCTATTGAAGCTTATTTCCATTGGGGTCTATTTGAACACCAGGATGGGTTGAGAACATTCAGTGGTTAACACCCTACTCTTTTCGAAACTGGCTGCGAGATACATGTAACAGGTATGGCTCTCTATACACAGACTGATGGCTTAATGTCCCCTCCGATGACGGGGTACTTTCATGATTCATTATTTTACTCAATTCTATGAATCATGGGGAGAGCAGAAGTCTGTATTATAATCTACAGAGGTTGCCAATTAATTTCAGACCTTTTTCTCCATATCTCAGCAAATCTCCACTGTCAGGAATTGAACCCAGGACCTTATGCACTAAAGGCAAGTACCCTAACCACGCTCTGGGAGCACGTGTGGCCGAGTGGATAAGGCGCCCGACTCATAATTCTCGCTATTCGCAATAAGGGCGCCGCCAGCGGTTTTCGATGTAATCGTGATGTATCATGGGAAAAGTCGACATCCAAGTCCGCATAATCTGAATATTACCATGCTATTACATAGGAACACGTGACAATATTTTTTAGTTTGTCAAAATAAAGGTGTTACACGCGAATCGATACTCAATAATACTTAATAATGTGATTTGAAATGTGCACAATTAATTTTTTCTCTATCGATTTGCGTGTAATACCGTTATATTGACAAACTAAAAATATTGTCACATGTTCCTATGTAATAGCATGGTAATATTCGTATTGCGCGGACTTGGATGTCGACCTTTTCCCATGATACATCACGATTTCCCCATGATACATCACGATTACATCGCAAACCGCTGGCGGCGCCCTTATTGCGAATAGCGAGAATTCATAGGTTGCGAGTTCGAGCCCCGCTCGTGCCAACATGTTGTGTCCTTGGGCAAGGCATTTTATCCTCATTGCCTACTGGGGGATGGGGTGGGGTTGGATTGGATGTTTGTATAGTTGTTTGTTTCAATGTTGCAATATTGGCGCTGATTAAGGGATCTAGAATGAGCATTTATTGCGTTTCGACAGTATTATTTGTGGGACATGAGAGCACCTCTGACCTATCGAATTGCATTCTGAATACTGAAGCATGTCTTTCTGATATCAAATAATTTTCATTTTTGAAAATCACGATATAATACAAATTTTATGACAAATTATAAAAATTTGACATTTTTCAATTTTTGATATATAACAGTCCTCGAAGTAAATTATATAAATCTAATGATATATTCTTAAAGTGTATGTAGCTGGGAGGAAAAGCCGACGGTCAATTGAAAATTTTGACCTTTCATATTGAAGATATGGATTTTTTCCCAAAAGACCTATTTTTTTTGGGTGTTTTTGGAAAAAAATCCATATATTCAATACGAAAGGTCCAAATTTTCAATTGATCGTCGGCTTTTCATCCCACCTACATACACTTTAAGTATAAATCATCAGATTTATAAAGTTTACTTCAGTACTGTTAAATATCAAAAATATCAATTTTAATGATTTGCCATAAAATGTGTATTAAATTGCTAATTTCAAAAATCAAAATTATTTGATATCAGAATGACATTCTTCGTATTCAGAATGCAATTCGATATGTCTGATGTGTTCTAATGTCCCAAAATAAATACTGTCCAAACGTTCATACCCCAGCTTAAGCTGCTGCCTGCAAATTGCATTGTGTCTGTTTAGTTGTGTTTAAAATTCTAGCAATTTGAAATTCTTACACCCCATATGGGTGACTTTAATCTATCACACAGGGGGATGTAAGTTTCAAATGGAGTCACCCATTCAGGTAACCCCATTTAAAATTCCTGGTGAAATTCATACTCCCTGTGTCGGAGATTTTATCTTGTTGTCTTCCATAGGGGTGTGGATTTCAACTGGAATAGCCCAATATAACCAAACCTGTGTTCTCTAGAGTTTACATCAAAATGGTTATCAATTACAGGTATCAAAAGACACCACAGCAAAATAATTTGCATTGGATCTCATATAGCTAAGCTTACCACTTGTATTTCCAATGTTTAACTAGCCTCATCCATCTAACAGAGTAACCAATTTATTCAACTTCAATTACATTCAAAACTGGGAATTTTTGCAGCACTAATATTTTCACCTCCCTTTTGATTTCAAGTCCTACATTATTTGCTTGTTTTACACACAAAATGTTCATCTGATAAGCAGAAAGAACTTGCACATAATATTAGAAATTTGCATTTTATTACCGTATGAAAAAAGTACAATGTGATAATGTACAAAGTACAATAAGAGCGATAATTATTGTAGCTCAAAATTTGTAGTTTTTAAGACTGGGGGTCTGGATCAATTCAGCAATGTGCGGACAAAGCCAAAAATAAAGGTTCATGGAATTTGCCTAAATCTTGTGATAGGAAAGGTATTTGGGTCTAATGATTTTGTAACTTGATCAAAATTCGAAAATCCCTTGTTGCCATGGTAACGGTTCTTTGAAGATTGCCACAGGAAAAGTTCATTTTTTCAATTTTACAGTTCGAAAAAGACACATTTTTCTAGCTAGCACTAATGAAATTGCTAGAAGTATGGAACAATTTAAATTGCTGCTGATAAATACCTATGTATTAGACGTTACAAAAATAGTATTGCCAGTTTTCTCACCCACCTAGAATATTGTGTAATATGCAATGCAAAATCCCTCTTTTTTGCAATTATTTTCATTAGTAAAAGTGGTATAACTTTGAAATTCAATAACTCTAAAGAAGAAGTTTGCTGATTAAAGTCAGGGGTTGGATGAGAATGACTATGAATGGGGATGATCAACCAACCAATAAAAAATTGGGGTCTTTACCCCATAACGAAGTTTTACTTTGAAGAAAGTTCGCTATTTTCGATAAAAATGAGCTAATTACATAGCACTTTCACAGTATAAAAAATCCTTTATTGGCTTGTGATTTGCAAATAACATACCCAGAATAGTTCATTGACCCATCATAACCATTGGTTATCATTTATTTAAGTAATTTTCACTTAGTAAACTGCCAGTGACCCCTCCCCAGCCATATGGTTTAATGCATGAAAAATGTGCAAAGTTAGGCATAAAATGGTTACCATGGGCATTAATTTCTTGGTGGTGGTTATCTGTCTTTTACAATCTCTACTCTTCCTAAACAATGGATAAATCGATTATAACTATTGAAACCAAATAAAACGCATTATATTTCAGTTGGTCACTACTCTGGAGTAGGCTAGGGGTTTTCCATGTATAATAATCATTTCTACTTCTTATTTAGGCCTATATTCACTACTGGACTCATTGATTGACTTTATCTGAAATACCTCACCAATAATCTAAATATGGTTTAAACATAATAAGAATGTGATAATTTCGTGGATTTATAATATTTAAGTCCTTTTCGCCAGCGCATAGGGCGCTGGTACCTAATTCTGAGATGGGGTTTGTGTACACTAAAGATTAGCTAAGATTATAGCCTTCTTCTATTGGTATGAATTATTTTTTTAACTTCTTGTGGTGGAAATTTTTTTGATGTCTGCTAATTCGATTTGCAAGGAAAAGAAAGTATGTTTTGCCGTTTCAACGAACAAAAACGATTGAGTATTGCCAAAGTTATGTCTGCATTAATTATGACTTAAAAAGTTATCATAGGTTAGGCCTACACATATAAACATAAACTTGTTCAGCAATCAGCATATCAAAAAATGACATGGTCAAAGCGGGGAATGATCACGAGGTCATATCAGTGGACTACTGCATGAGCATAGCATGATGTTTGGTTGCCTGTGAGTGCATAATAATTGATATGTTGATAACAGATCTAATAATGTTGTGGAATCAAAATCTTCATATATATTTACCACATTGAAGTCAAAGTAATTATCTATCCTATCCTGTATCGTTTTATGGATAAAATTGACTCAAAATGTTATTGATGATATTATTGCTATCTTTAACATCAGTTTTGTCTTTTCAACGGAAAAATCCAATTGAAAATAAAGTTTTTAGGGCTAGCTATAATATTGAACAATATATCCCATATTTTGACATGCACTTATAGAAAATAAATAAATTATTGTCTTACTTTATAAATGATAAATACTGTAAAATGACACATCTTTTTTATTTGATTCATAAAATTACATTCAACAAAATGATTGAAGACTGAGAAAACACACAATGCAGACTACAGAATGGAGTAGGTAAGATGCCATGTCCATAGCTTTGCAGGAGTTTCGGACTAACAATCAACACATTCAAAAAAGACAGTTTAAAAGTGAAGATTGTAGTGAATGATCAGTCCTTTATCATGTGCTTGCCACTATCTACTTTATAGTAAACTATACATTGCGAAATAATATAAAATAATTTTAAAATAAAATGTGCATGTAAGTTGAGTTAACATAGCGAATTAACTAACAACTGCAGTGTATTTCTTGATTTTATAATAAGCATGGGTAAAAAGCAGTAAAGACAAAAATACAGAACAATTTGGAGTAATGAATTAAAGAGTTGACAGGAGTTATAGGAGTTAATGTGTTTTGCTGTTTCAGTGTGCATGTTCTCACCATTGATGGTTTGGTGAACTGTCATGTAACATGGATGTAAGCGTGATCCTAAAAAATGCATTTCACGGAGACCCAAACTATATACAAGACCTCTTCTGCATTGACGCTGGCCTTCCCTTTTAAAGGGAATTTTTATTACCAGTTGTTTCTACCTTATCTGGGGTTTATAGCAACAACAGCAACTGACATACCAAGTAACATTTTTCTTTGTTTTATATAATGTTATCTATAAATCTAGTTCTAAGACTGCATGATACTGAAAACAAATCTCAAATGTAAGAAAGATCAAACATTGTACAAAACAATAGAAAAATGTTTATAAAAACATGGGGGCCGGACTTGAATGCACTTGAATTATTGTTTTTAAAATGCAATGTCACATTTTTTTTAAAAGTTAAATGTGGACATGGTGAAGCCATTGCCAACCCATCATAAAGTGATGCTCAAGTCTTTAATTTGTGTAGATTGTTGTTAGAATTATAAACGGAGTCGCTCATGTGTGGGATTTTCTAATGAGATCATGAACAGTGCCTGACAGATGTCTGTGAGAGTTTTGATGCTGACACTACTAAGTTTGTCATCTTGTACTCTAAATAATCTATTTGTCCCCAAATTTAAGTAATAGGAGTAATGGGATGATAAAGTTCTGGTTCCTGCACCGTTTGCTTTAGGCACTCTTGATATACCATTGTATCTGCAGGATCTGCAAGTTCATCATTGATCTCTCGGAAAAATACTACTTGTGTGTTGTGGGGTCAGATACTGCGTCTCAGATGTAGGCCTGCTAAACATGCTAAATGCCCTCTTGTTGCTATTTTACATCCGCCAAAAACGCATTTGCTTAGCAACAGCAGAAGGGTCTCTCTATTCCCAGCCCGGATTCCCAGTGACCTCTCCATGCTCATACCCATCAATAATAAATTCTTTATGCTTCTTGGAAATTGGGTTTGTTTGTTTCTTGCTGACTATAGGTTAAATACCACTTATTATGTATTACACAGGTTTCAATGGCAAAATGGCGAATTTCGGGTGGACGTTTCTTATATTCAGAACTCTCACAGTTAAATGCCACTAATATCAGGTGAAACTATATGATTTAGATGCCAAATGACCTGAGACTTTTCTTGTTTTAACGCACTGAACCGTAAACACCTCAAAATGGCAGTGCGCTTTTCGAAGCTGAAAGTTACAATATGGTAGAGGCGAATATTTACTAAAACCGTAGCCGTGCGTATGAATTTTGGTACTATTACAACAAAAATGTCATATAATGAGAGAAAATATACCATTTTGAAGCATCAAACTCTAAAAAGTACTTTTTGGCTATATTACTTGGTCAATTTCAGCGATTTTAAAGCAGTCTTTTCAGATGCCATGCAAACAAATAGTTACGTATTTCCATGTATCGCCCAGGCCTATTAGTGGTATATAACCTTTAGGGCCAATTCATGACCTAATCATATCTCTGATTCAGAAAGAATGCATTGCTGTCCGTTTGTATTTCCTCTTATCTTGGCTATAGAAGGCTTTTTAATTTTGATGTTTGTAATTTTGTCATATTTTCCTGATGGAATGTGAGCTACTAGCATCAATGCTTCAATGCTTTATGTATGTCGATGTACATGTTTCCTTGGTTAACTGAATAGCGTTTGCAATACCTCTTGAATCCACCGTAGCTAGTAGATTCATCTACTGAAGATAAAGCTTCACATACTTGCTATTGCTGATTGGTGTTCTCGTAGAATTGGTGAACACTGTTGATTGTACTGGGTTAGTACTAGTAGCTGCCTGATGTTAAAAGCAGCACATAGTTCATGATGTTGATGATTTTCAAATGTTTCTTGGTTAACATTTTCTGATGTTGACTTCCCTGAAGATCCATCTGCTGGAGATGAAACTTTACATGCTTCCTGATGTTGAGGGCTAAGCTTAAAACTTCCAAGCGGCGTGCCAAAAGAATTGCTTGCCCCTTCGGCCTGCCAACAAATCTTTGCCCCCCCCCCGCACATGACATATGTTTGAGTTCCCAATTTGCAAACCTTATAATAATGGTCTAGATGTACATGTATAATGCAAGCGTAGTGAGGAAAGAATTTGGCATATTTGAACATTTCTGCACTGTTTTTCTAAGCCCTTATCAGAGCGTGTCTGTAGTAGGGGAGACCGGGGATGGAAGTTACACGGGGAAGTTGTTACACCTCTCAGTGTGCCAAGCTGGAATAAGAGAGGGCAGGCTAACTGATATCCATATGTTGCCTACACATCACTTGGGTATACTGCCAATCGCGAGCTTTTTCCATTGTTCTACTAAAATGTTAAGTCTAAAAAACTTTTTTTTTCTTTTCCTAGTAACTTTCTGACAAAACTGTAATATTGTAATAGCTTCAACAACTGGAGGTGCGTTATGCTAGCTTGTTATGGTAAATATAGTATGTGTAGGTCACTAATATATCCCAGAGTCATGACCTGTAATTCTGCCTCAGGGTTGTGTTATAGTGGCTTATGTGTGCAAAACTCCCTATGGGGATAGTTGTTACACTGTATCAACCTACCCCATGTAACAACCTACCCCAATTACATTTTACATGTGTTGAACTAAATTTTGGTTCAATTTTCAGGTTTAAATGTTTCGATATGTTTACTATGTATTTTGCTTTACCTAGAGCTGTAATTGTTCTCCTGTAATGATGCCAAGAACCTGAAAAGGTAGATGGAGAGGGAAAACACCTCTTAATGTAACTTGGAAGCTGCTGCCCAACGTGTGTTGGAATATGGTGATTCTTTGCGAGTTGCAGCGGCTGACCATAATATAAGAGCATCATAGTTTAATATAAATGAACTTATTATAGAATAAAAATGATCTAAATGCTTCTAAAGGCCTATAAAAGGTCCATAAAATTTTGTAACATTGTAACAACTTACCCGCATGGTGTAACAACTTACCCGGTATGCGGGGTAAGTTGTTACAAAAAATACCTTCATTAATGAATTAGTAGTTAATTAGTTGTTTGATGTTTTCATGTTTTGTATGCCCCAAGTTTTAGTAAACATAATGGGCTAACCACAGACCCAAGATGGAGTGTTTGAGTTCTTTCATTGGAATTATATGGGGCAAAATGTGAATTTTGTAACGTCCATCCCCGGTCTCCTCTATAGTCTGCCCTGTAAATGTGCTCCAATGTCCATTGCCACCACCTAGCTTGCAATGGCAAACAAAAACCTGGGCAAATCATCATTGCACAGCCCCTGATTGATGTTCTCGTAGAGTTGGTGAACTCTGTTGTTTGTACCGGGTATCTAGCTGTCTGATGCTTAAAGCAGTGGCAAACTTACAAAAACCTGGGCAAATCAGATATGTCGTTTACGGTATATTGACACTACCCTGTGAGCTCCTCTGACGTGCTAGGAACCATGGTATAGGTTCATTTGACCTGCCAAAATTGCTCCCCCCCCTTTTGGGGTTGCCAAAATTCTTGGATACCCCCCCCATATTTACCCTTCCTACAGGGCTTATCATTATTGCACAGCCCCTGATTGGTGTTCTCGTAAAGTTGGTGAACTCTGTTGTTTGTACTGGGTAGCTAGCTGTCTGATGCTAAAAGCAACCTGTCTTCCAAGCGCTGCCCTCTATGTGTATTTGAATAGCGCTGCGATCTGACTAATCTGCTTAACATGCTTAAAAGGCCTGTATGTATAATATAGCTTGTTTGTACCATTTAAAACTGAGACTCAAATTTAAGAAGTCACTTAATCTTTTCATCAATAGAAATATATTTAATAATTATTTCATTACGGTTATTTAAACACACTCCTTTTAAGCGAAACTTGTCTTTTTTGCCATAAATTCCCCTTAAAAATACACATTTTTTCAAAAACTTGGTACTTTTAAAAAGCCAGAACTTCTTTAGAAGTTGAGACCCCAATTTTTTGAAACTATATATCTGTTAGCAAGGGTTCACTCTAGCTATGCCACCATACAATTACAAAATATCAACTTCTTCTTTACAGTTACACCCCTTCAATGTTGGGGTAAAATGACATTTACAAAAAAAGAAAAAAAATGTGTTTTTTCTACTTAAAATTAAAGGATCTTTTAAAAGAGTGACAAGCTCTTTCTTCATTTGTAAGGACTACCAAAGCATGCCCCTATCTGAAGAAAAAAATTAAAAAATTATATCACATCTTATATATTTGTGGCATTCGACCAAACTTTGCCCTTTTTCAAAAATGAAAATTATAAATTTTGGTCATTTTCGACTAATATTTGTTTTGTCCGTTACCATGCCAACAGGCCAAATGCAACTTTTTAAATGTCATTTTAAAATGTCCCCTAAACCCTTTCCATGCTAAAAGAATCAAGGATTTCTATTTTTTTGAGTTTGTCCACATATTTAAAATTTTGCTTGACGGTAACAGACCCCTAGTCTTAAAACTATACAGAATCTTGTTACGTTCTGATAGAACTGGAACCCCGACAGAAGGAAATTACACATGGAATAACATGGTGTATCTATTTTCCCATCCTCAGCGTTCCCCTGGCAACCGGATCTGTTACTATACCTCCTAGTAGAGTAACTTTGTCTGATTGATAAATGTACGTCAGTGATTGCTAGCTGTCTTTTATTTGCTTCCGATATCTCTTTTTAAACAGGGTTTCTCGGTTGAATTTTAGAATTACATATTTTTGTAATTTAGTTCAATTATAGCAATAATGTGCAATTTGCATTAAAAATAGATTTTTATTGTTTTGCTCACAAAATGTTAGTTTTCACTATCAGATGTCTTCTTTTAATTGAAAGCTGAACAAATGAGGTTAAAACAATGAAAGTCGCAATTTCATTCCAGCAAATTTCATTCACAGGGTATTTAAGTGCATCATTGGGCATTATTACTATTATGAAAAAGCAGACATTCGAAAAAACCAACAAAAAAAAGGGTGTTGCTGTGAGCAATTTGCACATTATGGCTTTTAACCAAATATCAAACTCTCAGAACTGAACAGAATTGTGTTGTACTAGTTTTGGTATGGGAAGCTGGATGCCTTCTCTGAATGCTGAGGTTCTTAAATAAGGAATTCGCTTTTTGATCCACAACAAACGTTTTGATGCTAAATCATTAATGTAAGGAGGATAGCTTTGTTAAAGATTTTGTTCGCTATTCTTCAGGTGCTACAGAATAAGGTCTTGTTTATTTGATCTATTCTAAGGGTCATTCACATGTATTCAAGGCATTGGCTTTTTATGTGCGCAAGCCGAGTCCGCTGAGATGAATGTAAAGTAGCTATGGCTTTCATACAGAATTGATCAAATTTTCTAGCATTATAGATGGAATCATTGTAGGCAAAATGGGCTGTTGCAGTTAAAATCCAAACACCCCTATGAATGATATGACTGTAGTCTTCCACACAGGGAGTGCAGATTTCAAAAAGAGTCACTCATTTAGGGAATCCCATTTGAAATTGACACTCCCTGTGTGGAGGATAAGAAGCTGAGTCATGTCTTCGATGGGGGGGGGGGGGGTATGGATTTCAGCTGGAATAGCCCAATTAATGGTAAGAGAACAAACATGGTCAGCATTGACCTTTTCGGTAAATCCCATAAGCCTTTGCGAGTACACATGAGATGTCATCATTTGACATCAGTACGCGCCACGCCAATACACACATTGTTTATTTAGTGAACATTAAGTTTACTGCGCATTGCAAGTCGGTGTGACATCAAATGATGACATCTCAGGTGTACTCGCAAAGGCTTATGGAATTTACCGAAATGGTCAATTACCGGTACTGAAGCTAGTGGTTCTTCAGATATAAGATAAAAAGGCAGGAAAATGTGAGTTCCTTTAAACCTAAACACATTAGCGTATATATTGCAAAAATCATGCTAATAGTAATAGTTCCGAGACAGAGTACAAAAACACCTTGCTTGTCTCATATCATAGATTTCATATACGTCCCAAGGTGATAGCGATGAAACATTCCAATTCAATAACCTTTCTTTACAGCTGTTCCCATTGGTGGGTTTCTATCGTATCATCAATACCACCACCATCTCTTTAAGATGTGAAATCGTAGCCGTTGAAATGAACAACACGAGTGCAGAGGGACGTCTTTAGTTTTTCTTCAATTGGGATCTACCTCCGTCATGATCTCTTCCCCCGTGATACTTATTAACTACAGATCAATAGCCCAATCCCATATGCCTTACAGCTAAAGCAGAGAAATTTCATCTCACTAGTAGAACAATGTTAGACTCTAAAACCAACTGCTTCACAATTCTTCATATTTTTCCCCAAAATAGGTTTATATGTAGGCAAAGAGATATAAGTGGCCTGAAGTGATTTTGTATGAAAATGCAGGAAAAAGCACATAAATTTGGGCTAAAAAGCCTCAAAATAAAATTTAAAATGTGGCTGAAAAAAACTCATGTATAGAAATTTGAAGTAACAAAATGCCTTCAATCAGGCAAATTCCTGGAAACTTACATCTCAGCCCTGATAGGCTATTATCAGGGAAAATATCATACACTTCCAACAATGCATTTCTTCCATTTCAATTTTCTGTACTATATTGCTTTTAATGTAAGGTAAAAAGAATTTTTTTAAAGTAGCATTTCTCAGAGCTTGCAAAGATGTAAAAAAATTTTAATGCGGAATGCATTTTTTCTGTCACGATTCAATCTTAGTCAAAGCTTGAAATGCTTGCAACTTTCAAAACTTACATTTTTATAAACAAACATAATGAAAACATGTCACCAGTTTAAAGTGTTAATCACACAATTCTCCCAACAAATGCTTTTCTAACCTATTTTTACTGATATTTACAAAATAAAATTGCACGGAAAATAAAATTAACCAATTTCTCTCGGATACATGCGCACCGCAAAATTAATTTGCACACTAACTCCGAGACATACTGTTGCAGGTTTTTTTGTTGCTTACACTATACAGCAACATGTTGATTACACTTGATCATCACACTACTTTCATATAGCAGCAGCATTACTTGACATGTTATGGAATGTCTTACTATAATTTCAATAGTTGATTGTCGGATGGCCCAGAGTTGTCCCAAATGACATGGATCTATCTTCAAATGAAATGTAAAGCATCTATGTCTGGCCAGTTTTTATCTCCCGAGTCTGCAATCTTAGCTTTTATAGATTGTATCAATTGAAAAAACATCACGGTGAGGATTGCTTTAGAAAAGATTATTTTATCATAGACACAATGACACAGTGTTCATTGAACTTTAGGATTATTTTACACAAATCATAAACCAATGGAAATATGAGGCTTTGAATAAGATAATTTTGCTAGAATAATATTTTTTTAGAAAAAAAATCCTGTTTTTGTATTAGCAACTGAGCCACTAAAAGCAATAATGTGTGATTTGAATAAAGAATAGATTAGTTTTCACTGATAGCGATATTGATCACATTGTCCTCTTAATTTTGAGCCAAACAAACGAAGTAAAACAATGAAAATTGCCATTTCATTCCAGCGCCTACAATGCTGTTTCAACTCGCTGATTGTATTATTGTCATGAATATTGGCGTCACGGCCGGTTTTACACAGCTAAGACGAACAAACAAGACGCAAGACAAATTGGAGGGCGAAAAAATTGAGGCCGTTGCTGTGGAGCAAATCACACATTATGGCTTTAAGGAGAAATAGGTTCTTATGAACCCAAAACAGCAAATCTTTATGTTTTGGAAGGTTTTTAATTAAACTGTGGATACTTTCGAGATAATACATAATATATATAGACTTTGAGTAATTCATTCTCAATGTCCCAGCATCCTCAGAAAGGGGGGGTGCATAGGGGACACCTCACCCCTGGCTATGCCACTGCATTGTGCACATCAGAAATCCAGTTCCAAATTTTAAAAAAAGGAAATTGTTGCAGTGAAAAAAATCCATGCCACGTTTTTGGTAACCATAACATGATACATAAAACCATGTTTATTTAAATTCTTCATGATACCTTTAGCTTTTATGCTAAACATGAATAAGAATAAGACCCCCACACAGATACATCTTTCATCACAAAACTCCAGCAAAACAGAAAAAGAAAAAGAAACTGGGTTTAATCTGTATCCGTAAGGACTTAAGGGGACCCTTTGCATCGCAGGAATACAGAGAGTTCAGCGTTAGCTAGAGGGGAAACAAAGCAAGCATCGTTTTCTGCTTCTTTCACTTTTAGATATGTCGTCGTCTTTGGAATGAAAAGCTGATCAGCAAAGCAAGCATGCAACCATGAATGGGGTAATGTGCGTGTTTGGGCTATGCTAGCTGTATAGGGCTATTCCCGTTGAAATCCATACACCCTGTGTGGAAGACATGATCTTAATCTCCCACACATGGGGTGTAGATTTTAAATGGAGTCACCCATTCAGGTAATCCCATTTGAAATCCACACCCCCTGTGTGGGATATTAAGGTCATGTCTACTATAGTGGGAGTAAGTAATTCAACCGGAACAGCCCATTACATGACTGAATGAAAACACACTACAAGTAGTTAGGCGACAGCTGATGCATCTGAAACACCTTCTTTTTAAAAGTCGTCAATTTAGTTCAGCGGAATAGAAAGGCAGGAACAGGAAGAATGAGAGAGACACAAAACTAGACTTTTCCGATTAAGATTGCGAGGCTGTTTTGACGGAGAAGCAAAATAGCCTAGAATGAATCGAGTTTGGTTAAGTATTTGGATGCTGATTCCTTGCAAATAAAAACTGAGTGGTTTAAAGTTTGTGTGACATGAATTGTCACTTGTGCTTCTGGTAACTGTCATGAAGTCATGCTTTCTGTTATTATTTCAGTTCAAGATGGTAACCAAAGGTTAAAACGTCATTTGCCAATACATGAATTACATTTTTAAAACTTTGCTGACACATTTTTCCACTTTTTCTTCATTTATAGTAAGTGACTACTTAAAATCAGTATGACAAGGAAAGTAAAATTGAGTGAGTCTTTAGAAGGCTATTTTTGTGTACATTCGAACACAAAATTTTACACAATGGCCGATTTTGGTATATTTGACCTATGACCTATAAGCTGGAAGTAACTATGTTATTTGACATCGCTTATGCATCAATATTCCATGCATGAACATTTTACAGCTCCAAAATTTGTCAAAAATACTGCATCCATCTCCAGTAGACGACAGCAGCATGTAAAGGGTTAAATGTTTGAACAGTTGGAACAGCCAATTTGTTCCATTCAATGTAGGTTACTATTGTTGTGCAGTCTTGCATTGAGGGGACGTATGCATCCATTACATCAAAATCGTTTGCAATTCTACACAAGGGACAAGAAGACGTCACATTTTGAGTTTTCTGAAATCTTGTCTGTTGAAATCAACACTGCTCATTTTCAATTGGCCTTTAAATCCTTCTAAGCATAGAAAATAGAGGGATAAACAAGCTTTCTTTCGTCAGCTGGATGGAAGAGATATCCATAGAAAGGAGGTTGAACTTTGCGTAATAAAATGGAAAAACTTAAAACTTTAACTACGGATCAGAATGTTAAAGCCATAATGTAACATTTCTATACAAATGGTATTTTTCATTAAAATGATATTTTTTACTGTCAGATATGTCCCCGTTTAATTTTGAGTTGAACAACTGAGGTAAAGCAAAGAAAATTGGAATTTACTACCAGCACCAATGCATGTTATTCTACAGTACGGTCCTTAGATGTGTGTGTATGACCATCCCGCACGCCATGTAGGCCTACATACTGAGTTATGAACATCACATATGCAGATTTGTGATTTCGGATTTTGGCAAAACTACAGCACCTTAAAAGTCTTGATTTTGGCAGGGTATCTTAGTTTACAAAAGTACATTACAATCATGTAAAACACTGACCTCTATACATGGCTAACGCCATATTGGAGAGGGCAAAAAAAAATTTCACCTCACTGATGAGTAAAAAAAATCCCCCACCCAACTCTGTATAAAGTTATACATTGAAATTGAAATTAAAATTGAAAAACAAAAACAAATTGCAGCCGAAGGCGGCGTAATACAAAAATTAGTTCAAATCTATAAAATCAGTTCATACAGTTCCTTTTTTTCATGTGATTTTCCCCATTTTTTGCACTGTTTAACATTATATATAAATCCACACACAGTGATAAGTTTGTATAATCATAACCTATGGCTAATTTGGATGGTTTCCATTTATCTCTTTGCCTAAGAAAATACTAAAGAATAATACAATTGTAATGAAAGGGAAAGAAGCATTTGGAAAGCAGGAAGCCAAGAGATTGTCTTTTTTCAAACACACCTAAACCTTGAGGCAAAGGGTTGATCCAGAGAAGATATCTCACACTTCCCAGAATCCTTTGCAACATGACATGTCACCTTATTACATCAAATGACACTCCTATTACTTCATATGGGTTCCCTTTGTTTTTATGTTGAGAATAGACTGGCTAAACATGGGTCGATAGTCAAGAAATAAACATATTTTGCAAGATCTGGATTTGAACTGTTCACTGAAGTACTTTTTGTCACTATCAACCCATTGCACAATATTGCAAATCAATACAGAAAACTGAAATGAAAAAAAAAAATGCATTGTGGGACGTGTACGATATCTTCTCTGGGTTGGATCTCTTTGTACATTGGTGCAATGAAATGATCTCAACCTCATTACACAGTCCATTCACCCTAATTCACTTCATACATGATCTTGATTCTGACCTTATGCTTGGATATGAGTTTTGATAACAAAGATACAATAAATGCAAAGTCCTAAGGTGATGATGTATACAGCTTATACTGAACTCAGACACTGGGATTGTGATGAAGGGGTATTTTAAAAGAGTTAGACAATATAATGTAGTATTAGTGTGCATATTTCCTGTAATGATTCTGAGTCAGGATTGTATATTTACTAACAAAACATTCAAAATCAACAGTGAACTATCTATGAATCATTATTATTATTATTTTAATCATCTTATTGATACTAAGTAACTTGAAGAATGCATTGAAATTTCCTATCATCATCGCTGTCACCATTGTTGTAGGCTATCTGTTGTTATCAACTTTGCCTTCATCATGTTCATTATCATTGTGACTGTCATTGATGCTGATTTCCACTTTTTGGCTCTTATTTTGTAATTACTTGATCACAAAATACACTTTTGGAAGTATTTGTAAAAAAAAATTGTTTATGTGCTAAACCAGTAAATGAAAACATCAAACTTAAGGGCATTTAAGTGATCCACAGCCTCATCCCCCCCACTTTTTTCAAAAAAGTTGAGATTTTTATACCACTGGAAACCTCTGGCTACATAATGTTAATGTACCAAAACTTTGTTGCAGATTAATTAGTTTAGCAAAAATATCGTCAAATTTGAATTTCGTTCTGGTATACCAGAACAAAATTACAACAGTGGCCTATGGAGCAGTGTAATACACATAATCATGCATAACTCGCACAAACGCAAAATCAGAATCAATTGAAAAATGTCACAAAAAGAGGATGCTAGAATCGCGAAATCCTCCTTTAAGTCAAATCTTGGCCAGCCCACAGACCGTGGCCAGCCCCTTCCCCATAGCCCAATGCATTACAATGATAACTTGACATCTCTCCAATAAGAAAACCATAACACATTCTGTCATGTTTACTACAGTACTATCCTGTGCCATGCAATTCAACTACCCTTCCCCCTTTTGAGAACCACAGTATCACAAAACCAATGATGGATAAGTTTACAAGCATGATAAATATTCTTTATACTGGTATCAACTTTGGTTTTACAAAATGTTTAAATAAATTCATACTTGACAAAAATCGAAACCTCCCACCTGATATTTGAACTGCATTACCTACACACAGGGGGTTATTAACCCTCTCCATGAGGGTGTCGACTGCAGACGACAAGTATCAAAACTTGTTTAAAAATTCAAAAATTCAGAATTGTACATTTCCATGCCCATACTTGGAATCAGCATGAAAAATGCATTAAAATGAGTACAATAAAGCCACATATTGGTTCAGTGGTTCTTAAGATAGCTCTAGATATTTTGAGAAAATATCTCAAAACTTGGTACTTTTAATGTTGAAGCCTATGGCCAGCATGCAGAGTATTAAGAGTATAAATAACACATACCCACATAGCCCCATCAGACAAATTCGACACTGTTCACTTACTCCCAAATCCTTCATTTTTAAAGACCAAAATTTGACTGCATCAATGAAACATGACTACGGCTTAAGATCTTATCTTTGGAGCATCCTATAACCCAGAGTGCCGGAAAAAAAGAAGAGACAGAAATCTTGTTTTTATTACAAAATGTATGAATCATTGCAAGTTTGAACTTCTTCTTTTCTTCAGTTTTGTAAGGTTGTATTGCTTGGGTATGGTTGGGATCAGATGGTATAATGTTAGCACCTGCAGGAAATATAGAAATCTATACCAAGGATAGAGGAAGTCTGAAGAAGGTACCAGGAGCACCGAAAGCTTCAAGGTATAAGAAGGAGTTGTGCTATTCCAGTTGAAATCCATACACCCCCTATGGAAGACATGAACTTAATCTTCCACACAGGGTGTGTGAATTTCAAATGGGGTTACCTGAATGGGTGACTCCATTTGAAATCTGCACCCCTTATGTGGGAGATTAAGTTCATGTCTTCCATAGGGGAGTGTGGGTTATAAGCAGAATAGCCAATTGCTGAATACTATAGATATTGGGTATAAATGGCAGGGATATGAACACGGAGGGATCAGTAAGTCTTTTACATTAAAATGGGAGAAAAAGGTGATTTGTGCCCCGGATTTGTGCCAAACTAAGGTACTCTGAAGAACAAGCCAACAGTACCTTGGAACAATCAAAATTCTAAAACGGTGTAATGTCAAGGAAGCTAGAAGAAATAACAAGGATGGTTCATGTTTCTGAAGATCAAGTTGAGCAAGGGTATTTAAGGCAGTTTGAATGATTTGCCCATGATGCATTTTGTACTTCACTGTACAGTGGCTGCAGAAACATTAAAATTTAGGGGGAACAAGCATATTTTGTTCTGGGTTAATTGGGACATTCAGAAGCACACAACAAATTTTCATTATTTCATGGGACACTGTAAATTTTGCAATTTTTCCCGACTTTACCCTAAAACTTAGTGTTTTTGGACTAAAAAGAAAGATGCACAGGGCAATTATTGCTTTATTTTTTCATCTATTATGATTTTTAGTGGGAGTAAGCCCTTGGAAATATTAAGGAGGAAGTGCCCCCCCCCTGCTTCCACCTCGTATGTATCTGTTAAAAAGCTTTCTGAAATTGCAAACAAATTGTTTTCATCCAATATCATGAAATAAAACAGGACTCAAGTAAAATTTCATGATTTAATGAAATCTGTTTAAAAATAAACTCAAATTTGAGCAGAATGTTAAAGAACTGAATCAATTACATCCCATTCATTGCTTCAAAATGTCATATGTTTGTTTCAAGCAAATCACAATTATATTTAATTGATAAGAGTATGCATGTCAGAGGGTATTCAAACCTGTGTTTGAATACCCACAAGGCTGATGACACAGACCTCCTTTGGGTTACCCTTAGAATTGTTGAAATTAAAGTCGAGCATAAACCAGAAACTTAAACTTTACATTTCCAACAGAAACTAGCTGATTGTTGAAAACAAAAGGTTAAGGTGGATCAGAGTGGAGCATGACCTAGCGGTGGTTGCACACAAATAGTGAGACAAATAAAGCTGACACACAAGAGGAATGGTATGGGTTCTACAAAGGAGATTCCAAAGCTGGACTTAATGGGTATCATATCTGCTCCATGTGCCCTTTTTTCGGGAGGGGAAAAATGCCCTTAAGTTTAGTTTTTATATAATTATTGACCTTAACTAAAGAACTGCAATACCTATGGAAATATAAATGCATTTATTAGCTTCTTTGCAGTGGCGGCGCCAGGAATTTTTTAGGGGGGCATTGAGGGGGCAAAGTGAATTTTGGGGGGCAAAATCAACAAATTTTGCACAAAATTGCAGCAAAAAGTGATAACTTCCGTAATTTTGGGTTTTTACTGGGGGGGGGTATAACAGGGGGATTTTCCCCCTCATGCCCCCACCCGTGGCACCGCCACTGCTTCTTTGACTCATTTCCTATAAGATTTATGTATTAATGTTAAGAAGTACACTGCAAGTTTTTAGTTACATGGCTAAAACTAAAAAATATGGCTCCTGCCATCCCTACTCCCCTTAAGTGAATCTGAAAAATGGTTCACTACAAAAAAGTAACCCTTGTCTAATGTTAAATTAATCAGGCAATTTTAAGTCCTGAATAAAAAATGCCTATGAACTCACCTTCAGTCACCACAAAACACCTGAAGCGATGAGCTAACAACACAATTAGCTATGGAAATACCGTTTTATCCCCTGGCTCCACGCAAGTATACAGATAGGATGATTCATTGGAAAAGCCCGGCCCCATTGCTGAGCATCATCCCACTGTCTACATCTCCTTATACTTATCCTGCCCACTGGTCAAAGTAGGAGGATCAGATTCCAGATGATAATATCTACCGCTTTAGAAATTTTACTGTTTTTGACGACTAAGGTGGAAGGATGAAAAATGAACAAATCTTTATAAAGCCTCCTCCTCAAGCTGGTTTTGTAGCTTAAATCAATCATATATATCTTGGGTTTTATCTTGTCTACAGATGTAGATTGGAGAAGGTGGTTTTTAAAGCTACAACTGACTCATGTTGCTAAGTGCAACTTTTGGTAGATGAAAATCTTTTGATATATATATGATAAAATTGTCTGATCAATTATGCATGCATTGTCTACCACCTAGGAGTTTAAACAAATAGTCCTTTGTTCGGACTGAGTGGTGAATGTGGAATGATAATGAATGACAAATGGCTATTTAAAAGAAAATTAAAAAAGAAGAAAAAGGAAGAAAAAGGAAGGAAGGAAGAAAGAAAGAAAGAAAGAAAGAAAGAAAGAAAGAAAGAAAGAAAGAAAGAAAGAAAGAAAGAAAGAAAGAAAGAAAGAAAGAAAGAAAGAAAGAAAGAAAGAAAGAAAGAAAGAAAGAAAAAAAAAAAGAAAGAGAAAGAAAAAAAGGAAAAAGAAAAGAAAAGAAAAAGGAAGAGAAAGAGAAAGGGAAAGGGAAAGGAAAGGGAAAAAGAAAAGAATAGAAAAAGAAAAGAAAGGAAAGGAAAGGAAAAGAAAAGAAAAGAGAGAAAAGAGAAAAGAGAAAAAAAGAGAAAAGAGAAAAGAAAGAGAAAAGATAAACATAAAGGTAAGAAAAATAAAAAGAACAGAAGTCATAATGAAAGCAGTAAATCAAAAGGACAAGATAATGTGAAGACTTAATAAAGAAATGGCAACGATAGAAGACAACTATTTCAGTCATCATTCTACTCTTAGTGTTCATCTCCTTTGCATTTATAATGACAATAGATGTGAATGACCCCTTCACAATCCACCTGTATCTACTGAATTGACTATACAGGCTTACACCTCCCAGCTGGCAACCCATCATCGCAATCCATCCCATCATTTCATTAATCAATCTTACCCAGAAACGAGTAGCTAGCGACCAAAATATCACCTCCAGCAATCTTGGTAATTACAGGCAATCTCTTAATCAATATAAGGTGGTCAAATAAACCTTTTATAGCCAGTTACATCCTCAGTATCTATGGTTACATACGAATCAGCCAGTTTCAGTCCGATTTGCAACAATTGCCCTACGTCCAATCATAGTGACCATTAGCCATTTGGTCTTTTGACTAGATCAGGTCAGAAAGTGGACACTGTCTTGCGGTCGAAGAAAAAATCGCATTAAGGTAGATGTTTCAGTGGGTCAGGTGATCGATAATACACTGAGCAAACTTTGGCCACTTAGCTGAGCAAGATATACGATCTGTGATGAGGTACATGTCAATTTATATGGAAAGATATTTTAAGCGACTGTTATAATATAAAATTGTTCAAATGAAATTAATGACTTACAACATCTTTTTTATGTCAAGATATATCAAGGCATGTTAAAAGCTTTGCTTTAAACTAATTAAAATTGCTTAATTCTCTGCTTAATTCTGTGCACCTATTCAATTATATTTCAAATATGGAACATTGCTTGCATTCTTACAGACCAATATGAATGATTTATGCTGTAATTCGTACACTTTGTTGCTCTTCCTAAAGTTTAGATCATCAGCTATAATGATTCTTTTCTCAAGTTCTATGGTTTTAAAGGTATTAGTACTTCTCAGCACTTATGCAGTGATATCAGTGTGCCAACTTAAGAGTGAATATTCATAAACTTTCAACAACTCACACCTTCTTGAAACTTCTCCTTTCGTATTGTTCCCAGATTGTTGCTACTCCACATCGATGCCTGAAACTCTTTCTAATGAAAACAAGCTTGAAACCAACCCACTAAAGGCTAATGTGTAAGCTATTAGGATAGCTAATAAGTATCAAAGTAGTGACATCAAAAACAAAGTAACATTTGCCAAACTCTATCACTAACGGATGTGCGACCAGAAAACGCCCCCGGCTTCAAAGTATCGACAGAGCATTTTGACAAATCAGACTTCCTACCCGCTCTTCCCTGACAGTACTTTGCAAAAAGAAATTGACCATATCTGACCACGCTTTCTCTTCTCTCGTCTCGGCCCAAGTAGGTAACATTACCTGTGGTGATGAACCGAAAGAGACGTCCACAAAACAACCTGCAGCAACACTGAGAGATACATTACAAATCAATGGTCCCTGGCATCTTGCATTGGTGACCGCATATATGATTCAGTTACACATGTAACGTTTTATCAACGCATATCTATACAGAGATGCCCTTAATTTGTTATTTTTATTGGTGAATCACATTTTTTAAATTGTTGCCCCGGAGAGCTTGAAGAATGCATCATATAACCTAGAGAGGATTTAATAATGATAAAATTTCCATTATACAATGACTAACTAGGAATGCCTCTGGTATTTACCTGTGTTTTTAGGTAAAGGTATTAAAGATGCATACAGTGGAGTTATTAAGAGAATTTCTGTAATGAACAGAAACTTTGAATACTGTCATTGTCGGTAAGCTTTTAAGATGTGACGTCTCAATTAAGCAACACCTGCTATAAATGAACATGTTTTAACCTGTTTCATTTCCGTTACAATTGAACATAAACTGTATGTTATAAACATAAATGTTGAGGCATCTCTGCATGATAGGCTACACAAATGACAGCTACTATCACTAGGATCCACAACATGCTCATCTATCAGGGCACAGTTATTTAACTCCAATACATTTACACATTCATTGAATGACCTTTGAAAATTTGGGTACAAAACCTCATACTCTGCAACTTGAGGTCAAATTTTGCACTATGATTGTTTAATTGAGGCTATTGGACTATGCCATTGGGTTGAGGCCATTGTGGTCCATAGAGTATAGTTTGTCATCATGTAATGGACTCATCCAGTTGAAATCCATACACCCCTTATAGAATACATGATCTTAATCTTCCACACATGGAGTGTGAATTTCAAATGGAGTTACCTGAATGGTGACTCCATTTGAAGTCTACACCCCTGTGCAGAATATTAAGGTCATGTCTTCCACAGGGGGTGTATTGGTTTCAACTGGAATAGCCCATGGATGTTGCTTGTAAAAAGCTTACTCTAAATGACACTTTTATGTTACACAAATAAATAATACTGCATTACTGCTACCACATAACATACAGATAAGAGGAACATAGTTATTGCGATATATGGTTATTGATAAAAGTCACATTCCATCTAACATATTAAACATCCTTTCAAGCTACAGGAATTATTTAAGAAGTGAAGTGTTTCATCTTCACAATACATCCAGGCTCAACATTGGGATATTTCCCTCATAATGGAACAGTCATTTTTCATTTCAAGAGACAAAAGACATCTTAAAGATGTAACTGGATTATAAGCAAGAGGACCGTGTAGCAAGGTTGAAAGATGTGGGGTGGCCATCAAAATGTGAGGTAGCCAAAATACAAATATGCACCAACACTTGTTATAAAACTGTAATAAAGAAATCATATCAAATTTCTCAAATAATGGCTTCCCCGGCAATATACAAACATGCGCCAAAATTGGTATAAAGAAAAACATAACAAATTTCTCAAAAAGTGGGGCGGCTATGGCCTCCCCAGCTGCCCCTCTTGCTAAGGCCCTGGTAAAAATATCTTCTTTTATGTATAAAATCCATAGATGTATACTCTCTATTTTGACTGTTCTTAATAAAACACTGAAGTGAGGTTCATGATACTCCAAAGCTTTATACAGAAGTTGAGAGAACTTGCAATCATTCTAAAACCATACATGATTCCTTTTGAAACAAACATTTCTCTACTGTGTCCATAATGCGTAACCTTCACTTAAATGCTTACATAAACAAACATATATCATCACTGAATCGAAAACACACCTTAACTTGGCCAATTACACATTTTACACAGTTGTTTTTAACCTGAGCAAACTAAACCCATTAAGTCAATAGTAAACTTCAACTGGCTGTTGACTCTACCTGCTCAATAGCTGCTAAAGGCTTGCTGCTGACATCTCAAGGGTATGTTGAATCAATACAGAAGTCTGAACATGAAGCTGTAAGACATGAGCACATTTTGTTGTTTTTTAGCCTAATATTCAAGATGTATATCTAGAAACACTGGACCAATACTAGGCATGTCTGTACTCATCTGTGTGCATTTTTCATATAGACTCCTAATATGAGTTTTGCAATATAAAATTCATTTTTGCAAATTTGATTTTGATTTCAAGACATCACAAGTTATCAGCATTAGTTTGCAGACAAATGAATAAAACATACCACCATGTGAATTCGAGTAACTTGTTTGTTCAACAGCTGCCTTTTGTCATTTAACCCCCTAAGCTGATCTAACATTGCCTCTGATTGGTCAATTAAGTGGTATCTTCACTTTAATCACCAATCAGAATGGAGCTTTGCAAATAATTCACATCATTTTTTTTTTTGCATGGTGAAATTATTCTAACAATGTTGCTGATTCTTTTTGACCAATAAGCAGCTAGTTCTCATGGGGTTAAAATTAGTAGCACTGTTTAGGTGTCAATGCTGATGCCATTGGGACTTGACATGTTTCCAAGAGCAACTTGAGTCAGCTTGATGAATATCTCAAAACCCTGTTTCATACGATGACCATTTGTCAAGATTATGCATTCCTCTGCAAAATGTAATTTCAGAATCTAACATAAGGCAGCCATTCTACAAACAATGTTCTTACATCGCCCAACAATACAGACCCTGAAAAAGTAACGCACTAAAAAACACCAGAATCTGAAGGGTAATGCACCCAAATATGACATCTTCTGCTGCATAAATGTTTACATTTGGAAGTCATTGTTTTTCAGAGCAAGAGAAACTCAATACAAAGCTGTTGTTATCAAGTGTGTACCTTTTAAAACATTTGCAGAAAGAGATGTTGCAATGACCTTTACAAAAGAACATCACAACACTTGTAGTGTTAAATGTTAAGTGCTCTTAAACATAGAAATAGGTAGTGTACATCTCTGCCTGTAATGCTTAACTAGTAACACCATTGTCATCACTTGTTGGGCATTTAACTGCACTTAAATAGGTTTAAAGCAAAGCAATAAACTAAACTTAATGCACCTTTTCTGTACATTTTAAGTGCAAAGCAAAAAAGGTCTTCGGCATGATGACCTGTATATTCCATTATTTAACCCCTTCCAAGGACCTTTGACACCTTTTACCATTTTTACATTCTACAAATGCTACCTACATAAGATAGCAAATGCTACAGAAGGTAGCAAATGCTATCTACTGAAGATAGCAAATGCTACAGAAGGTAGTAAATGCTATCTACAGAAG
This sequence comes from Amphiura filiformis, assembly GCF_039555335.1. Classification (NCBI taxonomy): domain Eukaryota; kingdom Metazoa; phylum Echinodermata; class Ophiuroidea; order Amphilepidida; family Amphiuridae; genus Amphiura; species Amphiura filiformis. Next base: position 57,170,124 of record NC_092643.1, read on the forward strand.
ATAGCAAATACTATATAAGGTAGCAAATGCTATCTACAGAAGATAGCAAATGCTACAGAAGGTAGTAAATGCATAATGTAGTATCTACAGAAGATAGCAACATTATATGCAGAAGACAGCAAATGTTATCTTTGGTTATGTTGTCTACAGAAAATACCAAATGTATTGTACAGAAGATAGCAAATGCTATTATAGCGAAATTCTAACTGCTGTCTAGAGAAGACAATTTATAAGATGTGCCAATATGTCTGCTGTGTTACATTAAAATAGTATAACACATTTTTCAGAGAACACAATTTTTTTATATGTCAGTAATATCATTACTTGTCAGCTGGACATTTGGGCTTTTCTTCCATCTTTAAGTTAGGCGTGCAGCCTAACTTATTTCTTTCTTGCCATTTCTTTCTTCTTTCTTTCTTTCTTTCTTCTTCTTCTCACAATTTGCTACTACTTCCACATCCTGGATCGGATTTCGACCAAACTCGGTCACAAGCAGTATTGGGTAGCTGGCTACAAACATCATGGGTTGTTTAACGTCAGAGGTCATCCAAGGGGTCACAGGGGTCAAAAAAGGTCATTTTAATCGAAAATGCTCCGATTGAGCTGAAATTTAAATGCAATGATCTTATGACATTCTAAACATGTTTAGAATATTTTTAAAATGTATTTAAGGTCATTAAGGGGCCCATAAAGGGGTCAAAGGTCAAGTTTTTCAAAATGCTCCAATTGAGCTTAAATTTAAATGCAATGATCCTTATGATATTTGAAACATTAAAAAAATATTTTGAAATTCATTTAAGGTCATTAAGGGGTAATAAAGGGGTCAAAGGTCAAGTTTTTAAAAATGTTCCAATTGAGCTGAAATTTCAATGCAATGATCCTTATGACATTCTAAACATTTTTAAAACATTTTAAAATTCATTTTAGGTCATTAAGGGGTCATAAAGGGGTCAAAGGTCAAGTGTTCCAAAATGCTCCAATTGAGCTGAAATTTGAATGCAATGATCCTTATGACATTTTCAACATGTTGAAAATATTTCAAAATTCATTTAAGGTCATTAAGGGGCAATAAAGGGGTCAAAGGTCAAGTTTTCAAAATGCTTCAATTGAGCTGAAATTTGAATGCAATGATCCTTATGACATTCTTAACATGTTTTAAATATTTTTAAATTCATTTCAGGTCATTAAGGGGCCATACAGAGGTCACAGGTCAAGTTTTCAAAATGCCAGCTTTCCACGATTAAGGTTTATCAAAACGGCAATTAATGAAACAATCTTATTAAAATTAATACTATCCAACACAGCACTGAGTGTTGCTGCTTGATCAGATCATCACAGTCATCCGCCTAACTTACCTCGTGCCCTTGCAACGGGCACAGTTGCTCTAGTTTACTCTTACTTCCCGGATCTGGAGTGCCGCTGGAGTGAAACCTTGCATTGGATTGTACACAGCCACATAGCAAGGTGACTACAAATGGGGTGTCCAAAAAAGAGACACATGGAATTGGCAAGTTTTAAGCTAAAAAGTGGACAACACGCCCGATTGTACAATTTCTGTTCATTCTTTTCGGTTTGACACAAGGGATTAACATTTTCTCCAGGAGAAATTGAAAGAATATCAAACTGGACAATATGTTACAAGTTTGAACTTATTTTTATGAAAAGATGAGCCTGCTGTTTCAAATTCTGGTAACTTTCCCATTCACTACAATGGTAATCTTTCACTTCAGTGTCAGAGGGAGGTTGAGGAATATTCACACAGAATAGCCAAGTTATGACAACACTCCCACCCAACAGAATCAGATTATTTCGAACTGCTGATGATTGTTTTAAAGACATTTTTTATCCAAACAGTAATTACATTTCAGCACATCACATCAAAGCTCCTATTGGGCACCCTATTCCTGTTTAAAGGAATTTTATTTCCTCCTTATTCTCTCCTTGACCACTAACCCTAACCCTACCCGAGGTTTTTTGGCTATCGGAAGGGAAAGAAGGAACGAAAAAGGAGAGAAGATGAAGAAGAAAGTCACTTGGCACCCCCGGGATTCGAACCTCGGACCCCTCGCATGCCACGCAGAAGATCCCCAGCATGTAGCTACACAGGTGACGTTGGCCCGCCAACGATTCCCTGGGTATATATGACTTGGTCTGATTGCGTCATCAAGTCCCGTGGAATCCGTGCACGCAGAGCGGTTTTAATAGTGAGCTTTAGTGAGTCCTAGTTCTGTTAGGGTTAAGAAGGCATATAGGGAAAATATGCATGGTCATTAACCCTAACCCTACCCGAGGTTTTTGGCTATCGGAAGGGAAAGAAGGAGCGAAAAAGGAGAGAAGATGAAGAAGAAAGTCACTTGGCACCCCGGATTCGAACCTCGGACCCCTCGCATGCCACGCAGAAGATCCCCAGCATGTAGCTACACAGGTGACGTTGGCCCGCCAGCGATTCCCTGGGTATATATGACTTGGTCTGATTGCGTCATCAAGTCCGTGGAATCCGTGCACGCAGAGCGGTTTTAATAGTGAGCTTTAGTGAGTCCTAGTTCTGTTAGGGCTAAACCATTTTAATTCAATACAGTTGATTTGTGATAGCCCATCATCACGCTCAAAAACCAGCAATCAAAACACACTTGAATTGACTTGTTTGGCCACTGGTCAAGTAGGTCAATGAGATCAGCATTGCCACTGACCATATAGTTGTTCAGTTTGCTGGCTTAAAATGACCCCATAAAGGCCAGATTTCTATCCATAAATGAATACTTAATCAGGGTAAAATAAATCTCCTTGGGACTTGGTAAGAGCTAATACATTTTTCACTAGCCTTTGATGATTCATGGGACTATCACTAGGATCCACAACATGCTCACCTATCAGGGGCACAGTTTTTAAACCCCAATACATGTGTACATTCATTGAATGACCTTTGAAGATCTGGGTACAAAAACTCATATTCTGCAACTTGAGGTCAAATTTTGCACAATGATCATGTAATTGAGGGTATTGGACTATGCCATTGGGATGAGACTATTGTGAATCACAGACAATATTGCCCTGTTTACCAATACCCATGTTATTCCCATTTCAATAGATGCTGTTTTATACAGAGGCTGGGATGATGTGATGCGATTTAGCTGAATTAAAATTTCTCGAAAAAAAAACGCTGCCCTACAGACGAATATATTGAAGCTCAAACCCATCCTAATTCCCTTCCTGCATGCTTTAGCAAATTTACAGGATCACTTAAAAAAAAACCCAGTAGCATTCCACACACTTGTATGACAATTAGGGTCATGTGACAATCTCAGTACCAATTTTAACCTTTTCAGCAAACACAGAGCAATGTACAAAATGTTGAAGAAATACACCTTTTAAATGAAATGTTGCTTTCTATCAAATATTACACCTGACCTAAAAGTGGTACATAAAGACCCATGCACGTTGTACTTTTACCACATCATACATTACCGGTTTCTCACTTACACTTAATTACCAGAGTACAGATAGGTATATCAAAACTGTCTACATAATTGACATTGATAGCTTAATACAGGATCAATAGTACGGCATATATATCTTATATGAATCACTCAGTTAGATTTTAGGTTGAATTTTAATGAATACTCCAATTTCAAATAAAATATGTAAATTAGTTCCACGCGACTGGTATACCTGATAGATTGCTTTTACCTGAACCACCCTAATCAAATATATTCATACATATGAATGAGTGTAAGGCATTTTAAGTATTATTAGACTTTGCATTCTTATCATTCTTATCATATTATCATCTGTTAACTTAACATCATCAAGGATGAAAATAATTCTTAATAACACTTGCAAGTAAACGAAAATTAACATGTTCGTCCGTATATTCTAATACTCAAAATCAATCATTTGAAGCAGTACCACTAAATTCCCTATACACATAAAATATTCTCTTTCAAACACAACAATACATGAAATGCTATCTAAAAAAGATAACAAATGCCATCTACAGAAGAAAGCAAATGCCATCTACAGATGATAGCAAATGCTATCTACAGAAAATAGCAATGTTATCTACAGAAGACAGCAAAATGCTTTCTACAGAAGATAGCAAATGCTATCTACAAAAGATAGAAAATCCAATCTACAGAAGATAGTAATGCTTTCTATAAAAGACAGCAAATGCTATCTACAGAAGATATCAAATGCTAAATACATAAGATAGCAAGTGCTATCTATAGAAGATAGCAACACTATAATATACAAAAGACAACAAATTTGATCTCTGATTATGTTGTTTACAGAAAATAGCAAATGTTATCTACTGGAGATGGTCGATCAAAAGATCGTAACTAATTTGGTTCTACTGCCTTACTGAAGATAATTACAAATATGAATATAACTAATGATATTGGTTGAACCCTCATACTATCTACCAAAGATAGCTATTGGTTTCAACAGAAAAGATATTGTGCTATCTACTGAAGATATCTGTTGGTATCAACAGAAAATATATTATGCTATCTCCTGAAGATATCGGTTGGTATCAACCGAAATTATATTATGCTATCTACTGAAGATAGCTGTTGGCATCAACAGACAATATATTGTGCTATCTACTTAAGAAATCTGTTGGTATCAACAGACAAAATATTGTGCTATCCATCCACTGAAGATAGCTGTTGGTATCAACAGAATATATATTGTGCTATCTACTGAAGATAGCTATTAGTATTAACAGAAACATATTGTGCTCTCTACTAAATATAGCAATTGGTATCAACATACAATATATTGTGCTATCTATTGAAGATAGCTATCGGTATCCACAGCAAATATATTGTGATATCTATAACTGAAGATAGCTATTGGTATCAACTGAAAATGTATTTGTTATCTACTGAACTGGTATCAATAAACTATATTGTGTTATCTACTGAAGATCTACTGAAGATAGCAACTGGGATCTATAAGTATCAATAAACTATCTTGTGTTATATAATGGGTACACAGATGATCTACTGAAGATAGCAACTGGTATCAACAAACAATATATTGTGCTATCTACTGAAGATAGCCATTGGTATCAACAGAAAATAGTAAATAATTTGTGCTTTCTACTAATAATGTAAAACCTTAAGACCAATAAATAAATTGTGCTATCTGCTTTAGATAGTTAATGGTATCAACAGCAAATATACTGTGCTATCTACCGAAGATAGTTACTGGTAGCTAAAATTCCTTTAATGCTTATCTGCCCTACTGTCATCATCACTCAATGACCCAAATGGTTGTACAGGTGGCACACAAAAGCCATACCAAGCACCTCATCCCATCAACATCCACAGCATCATCCTCTCAGACAAAATCTAATTATATACTAAGCAAATTGGGCAACATGAGATGAATAAAGTTATCTTAAACTGGCGACACTAATGGTTATGAGAGTGTTTGGTTTCCTTTGAATTAAACATATAGGTTATGATTCACCATGTAACTAAGCATGCATCCCTAGATTGGAGATGGACTTAGGCGATGGGTGTGGCCGGCATCCAGGATTAGATTGGTAACTGGTAGAACCTGTGTCTTTCTTCCATGTGATGGAACCCTTTTCTTTACTCCATATTTACCTTCGTAAATTTCATCACAACTTGGGGAACAATTCTTTTTAAATTTTAGTTTAATTTGATTTACTTTAACTATATTACAAATCTTACAGGTTATTTTGTGGCATAGTGGGTTATTACACACAATAATACTGTTTCAGTAATTGAAGATTTTACTATAGAGCGCATTTTCTCTTTTCACAATGCTTCAGTTTAGTGATTTTAAGAATATTCTAGAACTTCTTCATGAGATCATGGTACATGACACTTTAACATGACACAACTTGAAATTAGAAATTCAAAATAAATTGTACAGGACAAAAATCAAGTATTTCTGTAGACTCATTATTCTTATCATCTTGTTGGTTCAACTTAATCCTCCTCATATGGGTGTCCACATGCAGACGAAAAGTTCAATTTTTTTTTTTTTAAATGCAAGCATTTCAGAATTGTACATTGTCATTACCATATTTGGTATCAGCATGAACAATTGATTAAAATGAGTACAAACAAGCCTAGTATTTGTTCAGTGGTTCTTCAAATCGCTCTGGACATTTTTAGAAAATGTTGAAGCCTATGGCTAGCATATAAAGCATTAATGCTTACTGTAACATTATTGCAAAGAAAGACTGGAAAAAAATGAGCAACCATAGTAACATCAAGTCTGATGGGATTCTCACACCAAATATGGTCACAATGACACCAAACCTCTGAGACAATCTCATCAATTAATGCTAGATAATAGAAGATGAAATCTAAAGGTGATGAATGTACAACAAATCCCTTTGTGCTTCAAAACTGATGACAAGATAAAGTTTCCGCCAACAACACCGTTCTAGTCACAACCTGATCTCCAACAAACCACCGGTGGACTGACGAATACACGGATAGAATTACACCATGGTAGCACATTATTTTCTATGTGGATAGTGTTAAAGTTTTGAGATTTTGGTCTCTGATAAGTGGTAGAAGAGTTGTCAAAATGATGTTCAGATTTGTACATTATTCATGGTCAAATCACACTATTATTTGCACCAGATTGCATCTACAATTTATTTTCACACGTCCAGAAGAAGACCAACCTGTTACCTCTCTGTGGAGCATTGGGCTATTCTAGTTGGAATCCATACACCCCCTGTAGAAGACATGACCTTAATCATCCATACAGGGAGTGTGAAGTTCAAATGGAGCTACCTGAACAGGTGACTCAATTTGAAATCTGCACCCCCTGTGTGGGAGATTAAGATCATGTCTTCCGTAGGGGGCGTATGGATTGCAACTGGAATAGCCTATTTTGTTCTTCTGATATAGGTCAGTTCAAAAACAAATATTTTACTTCTATAGTCACTTAATGTTTCCAACATATCAAGACTCAAGAACCACTGTACCAATACAAGCCATGTTTAGACTTACTTGGATACATTATATGCCGATTCATAATAAACAAGCAGAATTTAAAAAAAAACACATTTTCATAATACACATTTTCATATTTGGTGATTAAAACATTGTCACCTACATTTGCTTTTTGAATATGTGTACAGACAGAGTTAATCCACCCACTACTATTTATTCTTCCGATGATGTTCTTCTATATGACATGTACTTTTACCCCTCAGGGACAGGTCCGCAGGCTGGCCTGTTTTCTCGCCTCGCACAATCCAGTCAGGGGGTGTCCTACATAACACCACTTAAGGCTGCTTAAGGATGTTCAACAATTACAGCCACCTGGATACACTTTGCTCACAGAAAATGTTCTAATCCTGCATGTAAAGCACTATATTTTGAGGAAGAAAGTTTTGTAATCAGGAAATAACCCGTCATTTTGATGGCATGACATGTTCAATGAATTAAAGTAAAATGAAATTTGTTAATATTATAATTTTGCTAAATCCATGTCTGTTACAAAATCCATGCAACTTTTACAGATGAACTTACTTTAGAATATGTTGCCAACGGTAAAATGTTGTAATATTAAAATTTCATCTGCTTATGATAATTTGAAATGAAAACCTTCTTTTCGTCACTTCATCATTAATGAAAAAAAAGTATGGGGGAACAAGATGAAGTGTAGGATAACAAAACACAGTTTGTTTTATTATTATAGTGTACAGCCTGAAAGCTTGCAGATGTGAGATTGTAGAAACAAAGAATATAATCAATAAAAACGGCTTGTTTTGTGAGGTTGGAAGTAGGCTGAGTTCAGTACGGTACTTTGTATTGAATGTAAATATTTCATTGTTTAAACCATTTCAACTTGTTTCTTAAAGGAGTATTTTGTAATCCCAGCATCCTCTTTTTATTACATTTTTTTCAGTAGATATCCAAGAAAAAAGCTTATTTCCTAAAGTTCAGTTGACTCTGATTTTGTGTTTGCAAGTTATGCATGATTATGTGTATTACACTGCTCCATAGGCCACTGTGATGAATTGAGTTACACCAAAACATAATTCAAATTTGATGATATCTTTGCCAAACAAATTAATCTGCAAGAATTTACTTTTTTTTTGACAAGGCTGAGGCTGTGGATTACAAAATGTCCCTTTAAGTTTGCGTTTGAATTAATTTGGTGATATATAGTTACCACAAGTTGCCTACATGTCTTTATGATACTCTTTCAATATTCAGATTTACACTTTCAATAAAGGCTATTCCAGTTGAAATCCATACACCCCCTATGGAAGACATGACCTTAATCTTCCACACAGGGAGTGTGGATTTCAAATGGTCCTACCTGAATGGGGTAAATGAGATTAAATTCATGTCATAGGGGGTGTATTGATTTCAACTGGAATAGCCAATTTGGAGGCAGCTGCTCCAATGTGTGTTCTCTGCATGTTTTGCCTTAAAAAAGATCTTCCCAATTTCAAATTTTGATGTTTTCTAAATCATTTTTCATACTTTACAAATCTCAATTGTTATAATTTAATTTAGCAGGTTTCATTTTTATTAAAGCTCATGCATTAATGCGTACCAGCATGGAAGCAAATTTCAGTATCCTAGCTGTCATTAATAATTTCAGTAAAATGCATCAGCTATCTTCAGTAGATAGCACACTATATCGTATGTTGACTATTATATATTCTTTCTGTTGATACAGCACAATATATTTCCAGGTGATACCAATAGCTATCTTCAGTAGAAAGGACAATATATTTTGTTGGTACTAATAGCTATCTTTAGTATAGCACAATTATTTTCTGTTGATACCAAATAGCTATCTTCCGTAGATAGCAAAGTATAGTTTCTAAGGATACCAATAGCTATCGCCAGTAAATAGCACAATATATATTTTGTTGATACTTGTAATTATATACTTCATTAATATATTCTTGTTCATTGATTGGTTAAAAGTGGATCACATGACCAAAAATAGTTCTACCATCAGTACTCCTATCCGTAAATAGTACCTCTAATCCGTAAATAGTATTTTCAATGTCCCGGATGAGCCGTAAATAGTACCTCCAAGCCGTAAATAGTACTTTTGACCATGCCTTCGGCGTATGCGGCGCATTTGATGCGACGGAACAATTCACGCATTGAAACTGCTATAGCGTGATTTGGCGCTGCTGTAATTGGTTAGCCCGATTTTAGCCTATTCGATTATTTTGAAGGGCAAAATATAGGTTGTGCTTAAATTGGTCGTGCTGTTTACTTAGGATAGAAGCTGGAGAGTCAAAACGTCAAATAATTTTCTTTTAACCAATCAATGAACAAAGAACATATTAATGAAGTATATAAAACAAATATATACTGCCTTTATTCGAAGTTCTGGTTAAAACTATGGTCCCTCGTTGAGATCAATTAATACTATTTTCCTTCGGGGCTGCGCCGCCTCAGGAAAATAGTACTATTGATCTCACCTCGGGCCCATAGTTTTAACCAGAACCTCTCATGGCAGTATATATTTGTATACTATCCTCAGTAGATAGTGCAATATATAATCTGCTGATAGCTATCTTCAGTATAGATAGCACACTATATTGTCTGTTGATAACATTACCTATTATTATATTATGTTGATACACATCTTCAGTAGATAGCACAATATATTTTGTTGATACCAATAGCTATCTTCAATAGATAGTACAATATATTTTCTGTTGATCCCAATAGCTATCTTCAGTAGATAGCACGATATATTTTCTGTTGAAACCAATATCTATCTTTAGTAGAGAGTAAATGATAGTTTCTAAGGATACAATAGCTATCTTCAGTAGATAGCAAAATATATAATCTGTTGATAGCTATCTTCAGTAGATAGCACAATATATTGTCTGTTGATAACATTAACTATATCACAATATATATTCTATTAATACACATCTTCAGTAGATAGCACAATATATTGTCTACTGATACTAATAGCTATCTTCAGTAGATAGCACAATATAATTTTCTGTTAATACTAATAGCTGTCTTCAGCTGATACCAAAAATATTAGCTACAGTAAAGGAAATCATCATGCAAGAAGTGTCATACTGGATGAAGCCGAAGGCTGAACAAGATGAAGTTGAATGAAAAATTGAATGAATGACGCAAAAATTGAAAAACAACAGCTAAAAGGAGCCTCAAAGTTGACCTATTTTTACAAATCATCAAAGACACACATATACAAGTGGGAACAAATGAATAAACATATTCATGATGCTTAGGGATTTTGTGATTATAGTTGTCTCACACATCCTCAATAATTCACTTTGGGCACATCATAGGAAAATCAGGTCAACATAGGTCTTTTAAGACACTTTTCACTGCAAGTCTACTTAGGCTACTTAGCTACCGATATCACAATTGTTCAAAAATTTGTTGTGATACATCAAGAACCATAGCATCAATACTATGTATGTACGTAATTATTTCAATCCATTTATCATGCAAATGTGATGCTGAAAATGTAAATCAAGAACGTCAGGTTTTGGTGAAATTTGTGTGATTCTTGTACCTGCATGACGTCTATCTGATTTTGGAACCAGGTTGCTCTTGATCTATAGACTAACTTTAATCAGTGGCATAATTATGTACTAATGACATGCTGGCTATTCCAGTTGAAATACATAAACCCCATATGGTGGTCATGAACTTAATCTCCCACACAGGGGGTGTAGATATCAAGTGGAATCACTCATTCAGGTAACCCTTTTTGAAATTCACACTCCCTGTGTGGAATATTAAGGCCATGTCAATCATAGGGGGTGTATGGATTTCAACTGGGACAGCCCATTCTGCGCCCACCCTTATCCTCACCACCCCTCAAAACACACATATACTTTGACAATTCTGGTGTAATTACAGGCATTTTTAGCATGATGTGCATACAAGTGATGTTGAGAACTGAAGCGAATTGTTGCAGATTAGATTTGGCCAGGCTGATATGCATTGGTACAAAATGTCAGTATTACCCATCACTGCCATCAATGCAGATTGATTTGGATTGAAATGCATATCATAATACATTACTGAGGTAGATCAGATTTGGTCAGGTACAAAATGTAAATATTACATTATAACACTTTACTTGTTTTATAGTTAAAGACTTAATGTACAATTTCCTTCAAATTTTAAATTTGTCATTATATACTCAAAATGCTGAAATAATAATTATTGGGAATGGTTTCTGTCCATTTTGAGCTGAAATAACGAAGTAAAGTGAAAGAAACACTGCTTGTTATTTTGGCCGTTTAACACACAGTTCTATGGGAGGACATAAAGTCATAATTTCTTGAATTATGACTTTATGTAAAACTTTGCTCTGTTTACCTACAAACACAACAAATTTGGCTGATTCCATTTAGGTGCAAGTTGTGACATGTGTAAACATTACAAATATGCCAAAAATCAGGTTTGAAAAAATTAACCAAATTCATATTATAAGATCGTACATTATGACTTTAATAGCGCAGATCGATTTGGATTGAAAAGCATATCAAATACACAACCGTCCCCCACTGTCACATAAGTGCTGCTGTTACTCTATAAAAAGCATCTAAGTTTGGTTAGCACTCACATAGAGTAGCCACAGGTGTACTAGTCCATTTATAACTCATTTTCCCTTTTATTTATGTCGCTATAACAAAAAGAACCCGGTCACACTTTTGTAAGAAGCTCTGCGTAAATGTTAAGAGGAAAAAAAGTGGGTTAGTTATATCTATCCATCTATTCATCTATCCATCTATTCTGACATACAGGCAGACATCTACTTGTAGTATCTGCTAGAATGGGCTATTCCTTTTGAAATCCTTACACCCCCTGTAGAAGACATGATCGTAATCTATCACACAGGGGGTGTAAATTTCAAATGGAGTGCCCATTCAGGTAACCCCATTTGAAATTCACACCCCCTGTGTGGAAGATTAAGGTCATGTCTTCCATAAGGGGTGTACGATTTCAACTGGAATAGCCCAACAGAGGATGGCTTTAGTTGAAATCTACACTCCCTGTGTGGAAGATTATGGTCATGTTTTCCATAGGGGGTGTAAGGATTTCAACTGGAACAGCCCAATGTCTCCTGTCACTCTTACAACTTAACTCCCTACACACCTGTCGTAGCTCAGTGGTTTTTTTTTCAACAATTTGGTATTGAAAAGTCACAATATAATTGAATTTTTTTCCCAGAATCAGCAAATAGAATATCATCCATTTGAGTCCAAATGTCTAGTATTAAGCTTATATGATTCTTAAGATCTGGACACTTGGTAATTTATTTTTTGACTTTTAAATCAGACACATATAAATCTGAATCTATCTCCTGTTTAAGCTGTTTTCACCTCACCCTACTTCTGATTCCTGTCAACTTCTTATTGGTACATTTGAACATACACAGAATTCATCGGTGATGCAATCCAGCGAAATGGGTCATTTTTCAGGTATATTTTATTTTTTTATTTTTTTATCTAGTAGTAATATTTTCGTCCAATTAACAAGCTCATAATGCTGAAAAATTCTTCCAAATTGGGATTACATATTCCAAGATATGTTTCTTTTCATTTTTGCTGTAAGGAATCAAATACATGGGATTTTTGCATGCCCCTTCGGCCATAATTCAAAATCAATTATAGTGACAAAGGTCCCATTTTGCTTTATGGCATCACAATTGTACATGCACATAACATACATCATGGATAAGTTCCTTTTAACCCTCTACACATGGGTGTCAGCTGCAGACGACAAGTTCTAAATTTTCTAAAAATTCAAAAATTTCAGAATTGTGCATTTTCATGACCATATTTGGAATCAGCATGAAAAATACATTAATATAAGTACAAACAAGCCTAGTATTGGTTCAGTGATTCTTGAGATAGCTCTTGATGTTTTAAGAAAATGTCTCTAGACTTGGATAAGCATCCAAAGCATTAAACAATAATACATATGAATATTTTACATGGTGTGCGACATGTCAATCTATTAATATGATTATTGATATCATATCCTAAAAGTGTCAAAAATTATGATTTGATTGATTGATTTAGTAATTGGCAAAAGTGGTTCAACAAAAGATGTCTAGGGGGATGTCTAGCTTACAAGTGCAATGTCATAGGGGAATTAGGACATAGGACTTATGTTACTGATACCCCAAGTACCAAGTTGTGACCATCTGCTACCTTATACACACTAGGATCCACAACATGCTCATCTAACAGGACAAAGTTCTTTAACCCCAATACATTTATACATTCATTGAATGACCTTAGAAAATTTGGGTACAAAAACTCATACTCTGCAACTTGAGGTCAAATTTTGCACTATGATTGTTTATTGAGGTTATTGAACTATGCCATTAGGATGAGGCCATTGTGGTCCATAGTGACACTCCCATACTGAAATCATATCCGAGCTAAGAAATGAAATTAGCTTCCTGCCATTGATTTGATACCCATTACACTAAATGTATATTTAGCAATTTCACGCCAAATTTGACAGTCATGTTTGACCCACTTATGTCTGAACACAACAGATGTATGCTTTTCAACACTAAATGCATCATTCTTTCTTTCAGTAAAATAGCTGAGTAACCCAACTTGTTTTACTATACTTTGACAATGGGCTATTCCATTTAAAATCCACACTACCCTTGTGGAAGATTTAGCTAAAGTCTTCCACAGAGGGAGTATGAGTTTTGAATAGAATAGACAATTGGGTAACTTCCATTTGAAATACTCACTCCAGTTGTGGAAAATATAGGTAAAGGCATAATACAGGGGGAGTATGGGTTTCAAAATGATAAACTTTAACCAATTACATTTGAAAAACATACTCCCCCTGTGGAAGATATTTCCAAAATCTTCCACAGGGGTAGTGTGGATTTCAACTGGAATAGCCCAATGACTCAATAACCTAATACACTAATTTTTTCTGTGATTTAAACAATAAGCCACACCTATGTAAGATGATACTTGTCTAAGTGAGACAGGATTTAAGCTTATTACCATCATATCAGCTTGCAGGGTAAAAAATAAGTTTATAAAGTGAAAAAATAAATGCTGTGTGATTGCCACATCATTCAGACATTTGAGCACTCAGTAAAATTTCGGGAGGGGAGGGGGAGGGGAGGGATGATCATGATATGCAATGGTCTAGTTGGTCTTAAAGGAGGATTTCGTGATCCTAGCATCCTCTTTTTATGACATTTTACAGTAGATATTCACGAAAAAAGCTTATTCCCAAAATTTCAGTTGATTCCGATTTTGCGTTTGCGAGTTATGCATGATTATGTGGGGGGACGAGGCTGTGGATCATGAAATGCCCTTTTAAATATGCCAAAAAGTTACTGCTTATCACAATTTTGGGTTGATTTTCCCCATTCCAGTATTTTGAGCCACAGGAATACTAGGTCACCACGCCTCATCTGGCTGGTATGCTGCTGCATGCAAATTGAATTGCAATACCTGCCCCTTGTCACCACTCCTTTCTGGTTTAAAGCATTCAATAGCTGCCATTTTATATTTTGTGAACTTCATTCTTTTTTATTACCAACATAAGTCGTAACTTTAAATATATTTTTCAAACTTGGCAATAGTTGCCCGTATTAATTTACCAACATGGATAGATTCTCTTTTATCGATGTCCAATAAAAAGTAAAAATCCAGTATCTAATATGTTATATTATTGCACTATGAAATAAACACAGCCAAAATAAAAAGTCTCCACTAGTTCCATCCCCATTTAATCAGAGCCTGATGAGTTTATGGCAAAATAATTCATATAATAATTTTCTATACACTTTCCCTCGCAGGTTGATACCAAATTTGATATCAAAAGTTTAATCATCGTGAGTGCAGGAACCGTTGTTTGGAAATTCTTGCAATTTAAAACATGACATAGGGAATTGTATCACGTAGCAGAGCTAGCGTGAGTGCCAATAATTATGTCGCCTGAATAGGCCGGCAGGTTAAAGGTTTATCCATGCATCTCTGCCCATGCATGTCAAAATGCAAATCAAATACCCCGCTCTTTCAATTGTGCGCAGGCAAGTGTACAACGATTCCTGTACGGGTTGCTTTAGGCCACATAATAAGCTGATACCATGCATTGGATTTTGCGTGGTCAATTCGTAATTTGTCATTTTTGAAATTGCACAAATTTCCAGACAACGGTTCCTGCTGCTCACGATGATTAAACTTTTGATATCAAATTTGGTATCAACCTTTGAAGGAAAGTGTATAGAAAATTATTATATCAATTATTTTGCCATACACTTATCCGACTCTGATTAAATGGGGATGGAACTAGTGGAGACTTTTTATTTTTGCTGTGTTTACTATGTTTATTAACCCTCCCCTCTGCAGACAACAAGTTCCAAAATCCAAATTTTCTTTCAATTTCAAAAATTTCAGAATTGTACATTGTCATATCCATATTTGGATTCAGCACGACAAATGCATTAAAATGAGTACAAACAAGCCTAGTATTGGATCAGTAATTATTGATAAAGCTCTTAATATTTTGAGAAAATATCTCAAAACTTGGACCTTTTTATGTTGAAGCAAAGCGAGCACTTTGGGAGATAGAGCCATAAGCGGATTACAATAAACCAACTTACACAGGATTGATTACCGCTAAATCTGATATATTTGCACATAATCCACAGATTTAACCTACTTTGTTTCAAATTTCATGATTAATTTGATCAATAACTTATGATATGAAGTCATCTTACAAATCCTCCGTGAGCCAAGATATGAGAGAACAAACTTGGATATAGGTAAATGATAATGTCACAGTACGCCGGTGATACGCTAACAATTTGGTAATGTGATTTTCATTGTTTGTATAAAGTTTTTTCAATCATTCCCTAGAACTCTTTCTTCTATATAATCTCTCATTTTTCTGTTTACAATTCATGATTATAAATCTGATGAAAGAATAACACACATATCAGTTACACAGTCTAATTCTTCAGATTTTAGGCACCAGCTTATTATGAGCTGATAGCCTATACAATTTCCAATTTCTATATACTTAGAGAATATTATTATCATAGTAAAACTGTGTATAAGCCTTATGTTTATACAGATAAAAAATTATGGATATATTGACAGATGCTGTGAATGTTAGTCCATGGAAAACTAAAACTTTTCCTTCACATTTTTTCTATAGTGACAACCACTATGGTTGTTTCATTTTTCATTTGTTTGATCTTTTCATTATTCGTTATTCATTATTTGATACAATTTCATTACTTCATATGTCAATAGTGTAGATACACTGTAACAAGGTATTTGGCAAGTGTTTTGCAAACAGACATGTCTTTATTAACAAAACAAAATTAAACAAAAACTTGTGCTGTTAATAAATCTTAGCTGAAGAGTCCAGACATTGTTTCCGAATTCAATAGCTTTCGAGCAGATCCCAGAAGTAATAAAAATAGAAATATCACAGCTTCACAAAAAACTTCTTTTTTTTTTTTTTGTCACGGCTTTCAGCTTAACCACTATTAGCAGGCTATGTTCGCACATCTTGATGAAAAATCTGAATTTGTACGATATTTATGACCCTCCAAATGAACAAATCGCTGAATGAGCATGTATTGTAAGTTTTAAAGCCCTACATAATGAAAGCTTATTATTCACATATGAGCGATATGCTAATGCTATTTCTCCTACTGACATTTAAATGAACTACTGTTCAATGAGATGAATGACAAAATAACATCTGTGATGTATAACAATAACCATGATAATATGGCCATGACCATGATTTGCTCAATTTTTATTCAATTCAATTCAATTCAATTCAATACTTTTGTTTCATTATAGCTAATAATGTGTTCAAACATTTTTTGAATAATTATAATTGGCTTCAATATATCAGGAGTGTAGGAAATAGATAATGGGAAGGGATCGATAATTTCAGTGGCATACAGAATCCCTCAGTTCGAAATACCAGGACAAATTTGGGCATAATATGTGTTATGTATCTTTTTTTATATCTGTTTAAGACCAAAATTAACCCTGTTTTCACATTAAAATTGCACCTTTTTGCACATTTCTTCCATTAAAGTCATTCTGGGAGCAAGTCAGTGGGATCACTTTGAAATGTTGCCCCTTTGGAAATTTAAAAGTATGCTACTGACTGACGTATCATTTGGGTATTAAAATTTTAAACCTCAAACTTTTCTCAACCCGAAGTTGCATATGAGCAAGTTTGCCACCTAATTTTCAGACTGCTTGAAATTTGAAATATTTAAGGTAAGATCTGTACTGCTTTTGAGCAACCTGTTGACGGCTACAACTTTTTCCCTTTCCTGGTCATCAATCCCCCCTCTTTCCCCTTCCTAATCATTTGGTCTTATCAACTCCAACCCCCCCCTACACACACACACACACCCCTGTGTTTAACTAGTAACAACGCATACGATGCATGCGCCTGTGAGCTGAGAAATTCAGTTTTGGTTTTGAAACGTAAACAAAGCCGAATATCAAAACAACTCCATGCAGAAAATCACTTCTTTTTATAAAACTAAGCAAAATTACAACAATTACTTCAGGGAATATAAACACCAAAGTCATATCTAGCACATATGTCAAAAAGAAGTTGAAAATTCATCAGATAAGCGAGAAAGGGTCGAATTTTCGGTCAAAAAATATTTCGAAAAAAAATCATATTTTTTTGGCCTAAAACTTGGCCATAACAAAATTCCTGTACACCACCAATTTCATGACCAAAAATTAACTGAGTAATCCTCATAGTGTTTTCAAGTCAATTCCCCGGGAGACGGAGAAACGGACATATAGAAAAAAAGATATTTAATTTTATTTAATTTAATCCACAAATTGACACCTGAGTCAGGGCGTTGCAAACATGTCATATACGGTGAGAATGTGTGTACATGTGTAGGGACCGAGTCTACAGCAAGCTTGAACTTCCCGGCTCACGCATGCGCCCTGCGTTTGTTACTAGTTAACCCTGTGTGTGTTTGTCGCCACCCGAGGACATTGTGTTTTGCTATCTAACCGAGGACGTGTGTATGATGTTTTCATCGCCTAACCGTGGACTAAAATGGCGGATTTTTTTGTGTATAATACGAAACGGAATTTTAGCCATCACCTGCTGACGGTATTTTTTACATGTGTGGTCCTCGGTTTCAGGCAAATAGCGTTATAAAGCATTTAGCATGCATTTGAGGTCTTTTGCAGCAGTTTGAGATTGCGGACTGTCCTCGGTTGGAAGTAAGTCCGCAGTTTAGGGTGAAAAATCTTGTGTGTGTCCTCGTTTGCCCGCAAACACACCCCGCACACATTAAAATACAATCACAAAACTGATAAAAATAGAGCAATTGTGTGCTTCATGCTAAAGTAACTACTTCATGTATTATTTGTGTAAATTGTCTTGGGAAGATACGTCAACTCAAAAGATTCACAAAACCCATTTTAACTTGAAATTGCTTAAACCAGCCAATAATTATGCTACATAGACGCCAGTCTTCTATCTTAGCATACTCAAGTATCCATCTGAAAATTTGAAATATCCAACATCAAGTGCTTAGTTTCCATCAGAAGAGGTCTCTGTGGAATTCTACTGATTATCAAGTCTGTTGCCTGCTCCTGAAACAAGATGGCACAAGATTGGTCTAAAACCAGTTAATTTGGCAGGATTTCTTCCCTCTGCTTCTGCAATGATCCCCATCATTCTTTTGGTTATTTGCAGACTTTTTTTTTCAATTCTATTTTTATCCCCTCCTCCCACTCCTCCTTCATTTATTTTGAATTTTGGTCAGACAACAAAAACACCTGTTTTAGGAGAGAATTCTTTTTCTTCTTCCTTTTTTTTTAAATTTTACTAAAATCTTGTAAAATCTGCCATTTTGTGGCCAAAATTGATTTGACTGAAATTAAAAAAAAAAAAAATCAGAACATTTTCAAATTATGTTTGCAAAAAAAAAATTGCCAAGTTTTTCATGCTTTCAGTGAAATTTTAAGGTCATAAGCCTCCAGAAAAAAATCCTGACCCTTTTTGAAAAGTCAATAAAACATGGTGTTTTTTCATCGCCATAACTCTATAATACTACAGGTTGCAGTGCTTTATGATCCACATTAGCACAATCCACTTTATTCCTGTTTAAAAGGGTCATGCTGACAGCCCCCTACTTTGCATAACACAGCAAGTTCGCTTGCTAAACACACAAACAAAAAAATTGTTCTGACAAACTCCCATGACCCAGTTTTTATACAGCCACTTTCCATATAAGCAGCTTGACTAACTTCTTCATCTGATGAAGAACAACTACTAATAATCGAGCTTAGAAAAACAAAATAAGCCGTTTGATGTTCATTTCAATATGTTATACGCTCGTTACACTGCAGTACAACAGGTATACTTTGTTCGGCTTAAAATTGGCAAAAAATGAGACTCACAACATCATGTGTTGATATAGAATATAGCGCACACAGTTTGGTCCAGTACTTACACTGCACTAGTTGCGCATTGTGTATTGCGCGAATGGCACACGCTTATGTAAATTTACGCAGGCATCAATTGGGACTTTATTGATATGTGCAATGACAAAAAACTAATAACTTTTTGCCAAATTATAAACCAAACAAGTAGGGGTAGGGGAGAATTCCCCCACAAAATGTGTATGCGTCTTTTTTTTTAATATCAATTTGTGCTTTAAAATCTTTTCTTGAAAACAAGCTGGTGCCTTGTTGGACCAACCAGACTGGCTATGTAGGCCTATCTATAATTTGGTTCACCTTAAGTTTAGTAGTGATGTATGTGCGTATTTTGCTCACCGCAGTATCGAATCGCGCGCGGAAAGATAAACGCACTGAGTGTACACGCATGCGTACAGAGACAGTTTGTTGGCACGCATACGGCGCAACCGCGAAATACCATTGACATCACTACCAAACTTGAGGTGAACCAAATTATAGGTAGATTGATTGCCCAGTGACCTTCTGGGAAGCCCCCCCCCTCACGACCCTACTTGACAGGTCCATCCACCCGTAGAACAGGGTTTTTTTCTTTCGTCGCCTTATCTACAAAGTACATGCCTATTCTGCATGCCACTGCCATATTGTCGTAAACTTGACAATAAGCTTTACATGGCAAGTACTATGGTAAACATTATAATAAGCCCAAATCTATTATGGATCATAATTTAACCTGCGGACATATGTGTTAATTTTCAATAATGCTGCTGTGTATGCCGCATCAGATTAGCTATGTACAACACAAAGGGGAAACATAATGCTGCATACATACACATAATGTAATTAGTCCAATATGAGGATTAGCTTTTGGTATATACATACAAAAAAGCTGGTATGTTGCTGTGCATGTAAAAGCTTATTATGCGATTGTTGAGATAGGAATATTACTACTGATTAAAGCGACACTTTAATATCCATTAATGCGTTGCATGCTGGCAATACGCTTCAACATAAAACGTTCAAGTTTTGAAATATTTTCTCAAATTATCAAGAGCTATCTCAAGAACCACTGAACCAATACTAGGCTTGTTTGTACTCATTTTAATGCATTTTTCAAACTGATTCCAAATAATGGCATGAAAATGTACAATTCTGACATTTTGAATTTTTTAAGAAATTTTGAAACTTGTCGTCTGCAGTCAACACCTGTGTTGAGTGGGTTAAAGCAACACTTTTTGGCTCCCAATAAAAAGCATAATGATAATAAACAAACAGTAAGTAATGTGTTGCTTTTAGCCTCAAAAGTCTAAATCAATTAAAATGTTTTTAAAATGTCAAAAACTTTTGATACCAATAAATTGCAAATTCCATTCCATCGACCTGCTTCCCACATTCATTCCCCTCCAACGGACTCGCTATCCATCACTCCCATATCACCTACACGCATTATCCCCATATGCTGTGACCAGTAATACCCATGCCATTACACCACCCTCCAGCGATATTCTCACACCGATTAGCCTCTCTTTTAAAACCTATTCTTAAATTCTCACCGACCAAACCAAAGTGAACAACAAAAATACAAAATACCCACTTTATCTTAACAATCACAAGCATCTGTCAGGCAAGATCGCCATTATTGTTGACCAATTTGTAGAATTTCTCTAAATCTTTTTTATTTGCTTTTCATTCTAATTTTTTTTTTACATACTTTCCCAGCCTTATCTACATCTTACTCAATTCAGTATCACGCTACACTATTATTGATATTTTCTCATGAAAATCAAATGTAAATGATTTCTCTCAATATTCAAAATATATTCTTTTGCACACCCCAACATTTTGTCCAAATATTATTTTCATAATTTACAGCCTTATAGTACAACTTCTATTTCATCATCTTGTGAACATACACTACCTGCAAATATTCAATATATCAGCCCTGTAACATGCATGCTAAAGTTAGCCTGTACTTTTCTATCTAATCTTACCCTGCAGTCATCCAATAGTCTTTTGATTCCAACTGAGCAATTACAGTTGAAATCCACACACCCCCTATTGAAGACATGACCTTAATCTTCCACACAGGGGGTCTAGATTTCAAATGGAGTCACCTATTCAGGTAGCCCCATCTATACCCCTATGTGATAGATTAAGGTCCTGTCTTCCACAGGGAATGATGAATTTCAACTGGAACAGCCCATCGCATATTATTGGCATAGAATGGCTAAGCCAACATTGCTATCTACTGAAGACGACACACAGCTTCATGAGGATTTCTTGAGAAAACATTCATGGTTTTACATTAACTACTTTTAACATTAAGGAGTTCATCCCTTGTGTTGGTCACAGTAATCATTTCAGAACACTATCTGATCGTGTGACACAAATATGACCTTTTTAATCCTTTAGCTTCTAGTCCTGTGAGTGAATTACTGTACTACATTTTTTTTTCAAAATTATATATTTTTAATCCATTAATTAGTACCTTGCGGTTTCCATAGTCACCAAAATA
Organism: Amphiura filiformis; assembly: GCF_039555335.1. Taxonomy (NCBI): domain Eukaryota; kingdom Metazoa; phylum Echinodermata; class Ophiuroidea; order Amphilepidida; family Amphiuridae; genus Amphiura; species Amphiura filiformis. Next base: position 57,192,101 of record NC_092643.1, read on the forward strand.
GAAACAGTGTGATCATTTTACTATGACTGACAGTGGGGTCTGTTGTCCATTTTGTGTTTGTTGTTTATGCTTTCTGCCTTCTTTGCCAAAATCTTTCTATAAGGACCCCATTGGAAATAAGCCTGAAACACTGGCTTTATGGGTTATCCCAGTTCCTAGTGTATTTTTATCTTCACATTGTATAGCTTTTAATTTCTTATTTTGTCAAGTGTCATGTAAGGTATTTTAAACTTGTTATATTATATATTTATGTATTTTGTATTTTTATAATGCTATTTTATATGAACCAAATAAAATCAATCAATCAATAATGCTGGAATTGATTTGAAATAATAAATCTAAAATGGGCTATTCCATTTAAAATCCACACTACCCCTGTGGAAGATTTTGGAAATATCGTCCACAGGGGGAGTATGAATTTCAAATGGAATGAACACATTAGCAGCTCCATTTAAAACTCACCCTCCCTCAATGGAAGATTCAGGTTGAATCTTTCTCAGAGGGTGTATGAAATTCAAATGCCTAATATGTTTATTCCACTTGAAATTCATACTCCCTCTGATATCTTCCACAGGGGTAGTGGATTTTAAATGAATCAGCCCAATGTATGAATGATTACTGTGATAAAAAGAGCATTATAACATTTATTTCATACATTATTAAACCTTCATACACTGTTAGATATCAAGAACCAACCGGAGCAAGCGTTAGAAAAATCCTAACCATGCATTGATTTGCGTCGCGTAGGCTTGATTCGTTTTTCGGGGGGGTTGATGCATTTATTTTTGCTTGTATTTTCCAACACTTTTAGTGCTATTTTTTTTATAAAAACAGCTGTTTTTTCTTCTTGTGTATGAAATAGGTTGAGGAACACGGCTTCAGGGCTCGTCTAATTTCTCTCCCAACAAGTAATACACGTTCATTAACCTATATATATTGAAGTCAGTGTATAAAAGAATGTAATGTTACATAAATGATATCATACATAACAAGCCAGTCATAACAGGATAGTCAGTGTTTTATAATCAGTTCCCTATTTATGATAACAAAACCTACATCAGCAGATGATGTAACACAATAACCCAAGAGATAGCACCATCCATCACATCAAAATGCCACAGACATTTTCCTAAAAGCATATTAATACTTTCAAAATCCTAGCTTATGGCTTTTACTATTGGCATCCAAACATCTTAACAATCTTAACTTCTCTCTTGGCAATCTTAGATCCTTTTCTTTCTCTCTCACGCTCTCCTCCACTCTCTCTCTCTCTCATACTCTCCTCTCCCTCTCCTCCACTCTCTTTCATGCTCTCTCCCCTTTTTTCTGTCTCTCTTTACTTACAACTTCTCCTCACTCCTTGTAGTCCCCCTCTTCTCTTATTTTCTTGTCTTATTCTCTCACACAAGTTTTGATTTCTTATTTGATCTTACGCTCTCTCTCCCTCTTTCTCATCCTTCTATCGTCAAGCAGTTGTCTTACTATATAGAAAATTGATCATCATGAGGAAAGACTGTTAAAGTCTGTTCGGCTAATAATAGGCAAAAAAATCTTTCACTTACCTGAAGTAAGAACACATCAGCATCAAAAGACATGAAAAGAAAAAAAGAAGAAAACAGAATATTAATATCACAAAGGACTTTGTTTCGTTTGTCTCTCTCCCCCTCTTTCCCTTCCTCCATCCATATTTCTCTCCCTCCCTGTCTCTCTCTCTTACTCTCTCCCCCCCCCCCCCTTTTTTGTCTGCTAATTTTTCGTCTCATTTTATACTCTTCGTCTCCTCCTGTGCCCTTTTTGAAAATGTCTCCATCTCCCTTTCTCTTATCTTATCTTGCAGTGCTTTTTTTTTTTCTTGATAACTAATATACCTAAGAAATTCCACCACCTTTTGCTGATGCACAGCACACAAAATTTATCAGGACGCATCCATCCCTGGATGCCAAATAACTACAAATCCACTACATCATTTCTTGATCCACAAATCACTCTTCATCCCGTCTTCTTCCATCAAAATACATGCACGCTAACACTGGATAGGTGTTTGCATAAATTGCTGCCCTATGATATATTGTTGCGATAATTTATCGCAGCGTTTTGATTCTTTTATATCTAATAACATTGATTAGATTATTTCAATAAATACAACAATTTTTCTAAGAATATCTCTCAAAACAAAGTTTAAACTCATAAAAATAATAATAATATTCATAAACCTGACACTGACAAAAAATGTTGCAAACGGCAGCTATTATGTAACCACCATATTGTATTTAGTTAAATGATGAAGTGAACAACGTTGACGTCAAACTACATTATCGCTGCTCACACTGGTTATAATTATGATGAATTGGAACTTCTCAGGATAGGATATTTCTACATGCATGGCCTTAATAAAATTAATTCCACATTTATATTTGCTTAAGAAAAATAAACCTTTTCAAATGCCACATAATCTTCTGCATCTACTTTAATACATTAAAACATGAATGTCACTTATGTCTGGCAATGAAAATTAATAAGCTGGCACATTTAAACTGGCAAGTTTCAATTAATTATTTCGCCCTTCAATCTTTTAAAATATAAATATCACAATTAATGCTAGCTGGCTTGTTCTGCTGTACACTAATACCATGCTTACATAAATTCATAGGCTTAGGAACCAGGAGGAGGGGGGTGGGGCTAACATGCAGGGGAAGGGGGGGGCTCAGCTCCCTCAATAATTTTGGTCCAGAGCTTGAATACCCTTTAGCCTCCCTCTCCCCTATAGTTCCAGTTGAAGTAAAAACATGTGCTCACATACTGGGAAAAAGGGTGTTTTTTACCATTTTTTGCCAGGGAATTTGACAGGGAACCCACTCGCACACCTCCTGCAACCAGTCATCAACAAAATTTAGCTTTGTCTGCTCTAAAATGTTGAAAATCTTCCTAAGCCACTGCAAAATTATTTGATGTTTTAAACTTTCCTTTAAAACGCACCTTCCTGTCTGTTCTATTTCCTACTCTTATTCTGTCCATTTTCATGTGAATTTTGTGCTCTTCACTCAACTTGCAATCACTATGGACCACAATAGCCTCATCCCAATGGCATAGTTCAATAACCTCAATTAAACACTCATAGTGCAAAATTTGACCTCAAGTTGCAGAGTATAAGTTTTTGTACCCAAATTTTCTAAGGTCATTCAATGAATGTACAAATGTATTGGGGTTAAAGAACTGTGCCCTGATAGATGAACATGTTGTGGATCCTAGTGAATGCATGCATCATTTAATCATCACTCGCACGCAAAAAACTGTCACTTCTTGCTAGACATAAAAGTATGTAATATTGAACCCCAGTTGCCTCTATCCCGCCCACTATATTAGCGTGTGTAATGTACTGACCTATATGGTGATACACGTCTCGTAATCATCATGATCGTATAGCCGCGAGGGATTTCATTTTCTGCCTAATCTGCACGCATTGTTCTAGACTGGCAACATATTGTTGCTGATGTTCTGTTTCCTTTCTTTACTGATTGCATTTTATTTGATACTGCCACAGTTATTAAACTTATTAAACAGCACTTAACACAATAGGAAAGAAAAGATTTTGAAAAAATATCATTGAGCAAACTGTCAATGATTTGCAGTATTTAAAGCTTGCAGTGTGCTTATTGCATTTACAGTTCTTTCTGTCCTGTGGTTCTTGGTTAAGGTAAAACTACACAAATTTATTTATTTTTCATATGTGACCCATCACATCAAAACCAACCACTTGTCTTCAGAAATGAAAATGGAGATTTAAAACTAATCTGCTATTTTTTAGCTTTAAAATGACACCTTACTTGTAGAAATTATACACAGAATAAAAATTCCCTTTAAAAGGGAAAGCCAGCCTCAATGTAGAAGAGGTCTTGTAATTAGTTTTGGTCAATGTGAAAGGCATTTTTAGGATAACGCTTACATCTACATGACAGTCCACCAAACCATCAACGATGAGAACATGCACACTGAAACAGCAGAAAACATTAATTCCTAATCTCATGTCAACTCTTTTAATTCATTACTCCAAATTGTTCTGGTCTGTTTTTTGTTGTTGTTGTTGTTGTTTGTTTTTTTTGTCTTTTCAGCTTTTTACCCACGATATCTCAATTTCCAATTTAGTAATACCAGAACTTACGAACTCAATATCTTCGCTTAGGAATGTCCGATTTCACTGCTTTCGATATACCACTTCACAAATACACTGCCGGTTTGAGTTAACTTACATGTACATTTTATTTTAAAATAACTTAATTAATTCGCAATGTATAGTTTAAGCCTACTATATTATAATAGATAGTGGCCAGCACATTTATAAAGGACTGGTTACTCACTACAATCTTCACTCTTAAACTGTGTTTTTCTGAATGTGCTGATCATGTTGATTGCTAGTCGGAAACTCCTGAAGCTATGGACATGGCATCTTACATACTCCATTCTATAACAGTCTGCCTATAGTGCCTTGTGTGTTTTCTCTTCAATCATTTTGTTGAATGTAATTTTATGAATCAAATAGTTATGTGTCATTTTATTTATAATAAAGAAGTTATTAAATTAATAAAGTAAGACAATTTATTTATCTATAAGTGCATGTCAAATGGGGTACATTGTTCAATACTATAGGCCTACATGCATAAATTATGCCCATATTATAGCTAGGCCCTAAAAACTTTATTTTGCATCGGATTTTTCCCGTTGAAAAGACAAAACTGATGTTTATGATAGCAACCATTTCATCAATAACATTTTGAGTCATTTTTATCCATAAAACGACACAGGATATGATAGATAACTACTTTCACATCAATATGGTCCATATGATCACATATTGTTGAGAATCTGTGATATGATCCGGGATATGATGAAGATTTTGATTCTACAGATCTGTTATCAACATGATATCACGCTGTTCAGTGGTCAAGGAGTAAGGACCCCGGTCAAGGACACTGATATGACATCATAGGTGATGTCAGATTTTCTTCTGCTGACCATATGATGCTATATATTAACTATTATTGTTACATTTAGGCCTATACCTGACTTTTAAAGTCATAATTAGTTCAAACATAACTTTGGTAATACTCACTCGTTTTCGTTCGTTGAAACGGCAAAACATACTTACTTTTCCTTACAAATCCAATTAAAATATTTAAAAAAATTCAACCACAAAAAGTTTTAAACAAAAGTCATTCCAATACCAATAAAAAATAATCTCTTGAGCAAACTGACCCCATCCCAGAAATAGGTACCAGCCCGATGGGCTGGCGAAAAATGTTTCATGAGGCAAAACAAGTTCAAATTCCATTTAATTTTTTATATATATTTTTTATATTTATTTTCTCATCTTCTTTCATTGTTATCTACGAATGAGGCCAGTCGGCATTGGTCGATTTTGATGTGATGGGTCACATATTACGATACACAGTGTTCACTCTGTAAAACTATAAGTGCACAATATATTTTGTATCTTAGATATGTCCCAATGGTTTATCAAGTTTGCAAAAGAAGGATTGCAAACTAACAGTTAAAGGCACTGATTCACTAAGCAGAAATCGTTAGTAACACACATTTCAATGGAGCCTTACATCTTATCCACAACACAGCTATTTTCTTCCTTTTCATATTTTTTTCGCACAAAAAAAATAATTCTGAGAATTGTACATAGACTTGTCCTTCACTTAAAAGCAATTTATTCAAACTTCAAATATTTTAATGCTTTCACAAAGATCACTGCATGACAGGGCTTTTAAATTCTCAACATTGATACGACAAGATAAGTTTTCATAATATGGTTGACCCAATTCTAGCATCTTTTGCCAACACTTACTATTATCATATGACCACAAAGTACCCTGGGAGTCAAATTAATTATACTACACAACAACCTCACTGGAACAAATAATTTCAATTTGCATATTATTTGTGTCATGGTGTACAAATCTGGCCCTAAATGGGCTATTCCAGTTGAAATCCATACACCCCCTATGGAAGACATGACCTGAACCTTCCACACAGGGAGTGTGAATTTCAAATGCTCAATGCAAACTTTGGTTAAGCTAGTTTTGTTATAAATTTCAAGTTTAAGGGTTGACTAAGTATTGTTGGTCCAGGCAGCCAAAGATCGATTTTCATTATCTAAATCAATATATTATTGAAAAATAACATCTTGATGTTTTGCAGAATTTCTGCCTACAAATCATATACTTTGAAAACTTGCTCGATTGTTGTTAATAAGTTATGTACGTTTTACAAAGGTGATGTGGTTTCAGCCCTCTTTACAACATAACTCAAGAACCACAGGACCTACAAAAGTAGTATATGATATTTGAATCCTTCTACACATTCGCTATGAAATGATCAATGCATTTTTTTGCCAAAGCTCACTACCATTCGCAGGATGTTGGTAAAGACCAAATCTTAACAGTTGAAAATAGTTACTAACCTTAATCGAGAGAGATCATATTAGATGGTCAACAATTATGCTTGTTATATACCTATAATTTGCCATGAGATTACAAATTTCCTCAGAGATAATTATTTTCAATTATAACAATATCTCCTCTGTCCTTTCTTTCCATGCTTAACCAGCTATTCCTGTTGAAATACATACACCCCATGTGCAAGACATGACCTTAATCTCCTACACAGGGAGTGTAGATTTCAAATGTATTCACCCATTTAGGTAACCAAATTTGCATTCCCTGTGTGTAAGATTAAGGTCATGTCTTCCATAGGGAGTGTATGGATTTCAGCTGGAATACCCCAATTTTATTCATTGCCCAAGTTACGTTGGTGCTCAGGGTTGCCAAACCTGCGATTTGGTAGCCCAATTGGGCGACTTTTGAAGATTTTTCCCGCAACTTTAGATAATTTCCTGTCCTATAGAAACCAATGGTTAAGAAAAATATTGGGCGACTTTTCAACATTGGCTCCCGCGACTTCCGATAGTTTCCTGCCCTATAGAAACCAATGCTAAAGAGAAAAATTGGGCGACTTTTTCAATTATTTGACCCATAATTCAGGCTGAAATTTTTAGCAACCCTGCTGGTGCTTTCAAGCCATCATTGATACTATCACCTTTTTAGTTAATAACAACATCATCCTTACAGGCACATTTCTATTAACCTAATGACCTACATAGACTACAATAGAACATCTTGTGAACTTTGACTTCTCATACAGGACTTAAGAAAGTACACAACATTACCCTGAAGCTGAGATGGTGTGATCGTATTCATATAACCATTTCCTGGGAAATAAAATTGCAGTTATTTGTACACAGTGATGATAAATAACCTGCAGCGAATCAGTCAAGAGACAGGAAAAAATGATGTGTAAAAATGAAGGCAACTTGGATTCAGGTGATACACCATCCATTAGCACTGTTCCTACTGTCCATAGGGAGGAAAATCTATAAATGGATCAGCAGTATAGAATGATCTTGAAACCATTCTTATAAGATTTGCATGTTGATGTTGTTTTGGAGTAAAAATTATATATTTTTTCAAGTGTTTCAAATGTTTTACATGCTGTTTTCATACGTTTGATATGGACTACATGTTACAATATTAATTCTTAAAGATTTATTATGTCATACTGAATTTTCATACAATATAGACAGTAAAAAGAACAAACAAATAATATGAACAAAACAAATCTGTGAAAATAAATTTTCACTTTACCATCAGTGACAGCTCTACAGGGGCAAGGGGTGCATTTCCCCAAAAATATTTTTCTTCCCCCAGTTTTGAGGTAAACCCCATATTACGTAAATGTTCGCTTTTTGCAGCAACTTTGCGCAAAAAAAACTTTGCCCCCCAAAAGAATTCCTGGTGCTGCCACTGTTTACCATTAGCCCTCAATGGAATGCCCAATGTGCTATATACACAGTGCTTGCCACATTACAAGACGTTTCAATGACAGACATAGGATGCTATCTTCGGTAGATAACAGATGACTTCATCTATGTATATCAGAATATAACAACACCCAAGGCACAGTTCTCTAGTATACATTTATCACTATAGCTAATAAACTGACCTCTACCATTTTTGGGTATGAGTTTAAATACCCAAATAACACAGGATCAGCTGCAAAAGTCACACAAACAATGTAAATTATGCACTATACATTGAACTATTTCCCTCAGAATGAGGCGCTGAAGGTGATACATTTATCACTATAGCTAATAAACTGACCTCTATACCATTTTCTGGGTATGAGTTTAAATACCCAAACACAAGATCAGCTGCAAAATTCACATAAACAATGTAAATGCACTATACATAATGTACTGTTTCCCTCAGAATGAGGCGCTGAAGGTGATTGTCTTGTTTGTTGGCAGACTTGTTTGTTGACTATCTGACCAAAATAGCATGGCTTAATTCGCTTCATGTTTACATTCAATGACTACTAAATGGCCACCAATTAACGACAAAATTGTGTGGGAAAGTATTGATACAATTAAAGGAAAGAAATCATCCCAAATTGATGTAGGTACACATATGTGCATAATACATAAATAAATACATAGCAAGTGGCTGCAGGCATAGAAAAAACATTTACTGTGTAACTATAAATAAGTCGCTCTTTTAGCATGTTTAGCAATAAGTAGGCCCAGACATGGATACGCACTTAAGACAGCGATTGTATTGCATAACTTTAAGATCACGCAGTTGCGTTAATTCTTCTGCTGCTGCAAGCATCAAAACTCAAGACATATTCTTTGTCATTTTACACATTGCAACTGACGAGTGTGGATGGGTCAAACCATCCATACGAAACAAATTTGTATTGTGATGTGGTAATTTCATTTGTATAATAATAATAAATAAATACATAAATAAGATAAATGTACAATACAAATATTTTATTGGCTTCTAATTCTGTGACTTCTAAATGGGCTATTCCATTTGAAATCTACATACCCCTCTGGAAAACATTACCTTAATCTAACACATAAGGAGTGTGAATTTTAAATGGGGTTACCAGAATGGGTGACTCCATTTGAAATCTACACCCCTTGTGTGGGAGATTAAGGTCATATCTTCCATAGGGGGTGTATAGATTTCAAATGGAATTACCCAATTGATACAAGCTTCACTATAATATGAGAGAAGTAAATTATCTTACCGTTAAAACCGTTAAAAATTCACCATGTTTGGGTAAATGACTTTTTAATTTGCAATATTAATGTTTAATTGGATATTAGGAATGCATACCAGATCATTGTTTAGGCTCTGTGCATAAAATTCATTAATTATTTCTGTGAATGCAATTAATGTTAGTGTGTAATTTCATCAAATGGGCTATTCCTGCTAAAATCCATATACCCCTATGGAAGACACAACTTTAATCTCCCTCACTGGGGTATAGATTTCAAATGGAGTCGCCCATATTCAGGTAACCAAATTTTAAAGTCACACTCCCTGTGTGGAAGATTAAGGTCATGTCTTCCATAGGGGGTGTATGTATTTTCAACTAAAACAGCACACTATCATCGCAAAGCTACAGGAAGTTAATTTGATTGTTTAAACTGATATTCAGTAAAGAAAGCATTAGATTTTGAAAAGCTTAAAAGTCAAAGTCATGCATAATTATAAAGCTCACATGGTCATGTGGTGAAGGCACGAACCTGAGGTCCTGGGTTCAATTCTAGCCCTCTTGGTTGATACTCTATGATATTATCTTTCTAACACAAGGAAAAGACTGGCTCTCTGCAAAATGCTTGAATAAATGTTTACCTTATCACTCTTAACTTCTTTTCCTTACACTTTTAGAAAAAAGGTTCCAAGTAGGACTTCAAAAGGTTCTTAAAGCTATCCTGTGTGTAGAACCTTAAAGAGTTCTTCAAAGAACTAAATATGTGCTGCAAATGCCAGAAAGAACCATTTTTGACATGAACAATGTTCTGTAAAGTGCCATGTAACTATAAAATTCACTAATATGCAAGAATGACTATTCCTTTTCAATTTGAACTTTGCAGAGATGATAATTTCAATAATAATTATTATAACTAATCTTACTCAAGGTTGTTTATAGTCCTACTTAACAATTCATATAACCATTAATTTGAAGTTTGCAGAGATGAGCAGTACCAATATTAGAATTAATCTTACACAAGGTTGTTACTCCTACTAAACAATTAATATATACCATTAACTTTAAGTTTGCAGAGATGAGCAATACCAATATTAGAATTAATCTCACTCAAGGTTGTTACTTCTACTAAACAATTAATATATACCATATACAAGAAACAGCTAATCCAAAGCAACCGCAATGTCAACCCATAATTCATCCGCTTACGGCTTCGAATAATAAATAAAATACGACGGCAATTTCTAGCACACTTTCATAAATTGCTTCCGCCTGCCCCTTTTCACAGCACTCCCCATTTGATACATAGCTACACACACGGCACCTTTCATATGTCCCCTCCAGTCATAATATCACAAAGCGTTATTTTCATCCATATTTTTTGTGCCATCTCTTACCCTAACAATGTCCTCTTCATTGCTCATAGCATCCTTATACATTAGTTAACCCTTCATGTGCGATGCAGAGGCCATGATACCTGGTGGTTTATATTTTTTATCTTTGTAAATTTGCACAAAATAGGCAGACTGATATATCATGTTTATTTTATCTTGTCTAACATAAGGTTATTGAACATCTTCGTCGTTGCAATCATTTTCAAAACGTTCTCTGCTTCAATTTTTCCTTATTTTTTACTTAGTGATATACAAGGTGGTTCAAAATAAAATACACCTGGATTTAGCACTTGGCTTTAATTTTTACCTATTTTCCAAATTTATTTCAATGTTTTATTTACATATTATTAAAGTATGTTGCAATGTGAACGCTGCTACTCCTGGCACCCAGCGCTGTGTAAAGTTTGACTTTTTGGGGGGTTTATAACTAAGAAATTACATTTCGTGTTGAAAAAGGTTGTGGAAACACCAAAAGTGGTAGCTTGGTGGAACTGGTCAGTGTAGTGCTAAGGGTAGGTCCCTACTCCTACCATGTGGACACATGGTAGGAGTAGGGACAATATCTGTGTAATTATTATCAATGTTAGCTTACCCGTTACGCCGGGTTTTAACTCAAAATGTGAACACGACTATAGAGCGTGTTATGAGGGATGAAATCAACTTAACTGCAGATGGCAAAGTCATCATTCTTCCCCAAAAGAAACCTACACCCACCCAATTGGTTAAGTTGCCATACCACTGCATTACATGCATTAACCCAATGGGCCTGTAATGTTTAAGCTACTTAACTCCAGACATGGATATAAAGCACTAATGCACAACCTGTTAGTCAATTGACAAACCAACGCCATTAAAGGAACAAAAGAAAACAATACTGAAGCAGGTGGTGACTTTTCATGTTTTGTGTGTTTCATTAGTAAGGGAATGTCAAAAACTATACTCAAATATAGATCGCAACGGTGAACATATATTTTTGTAATGTGTACGCTCGCTTCGTTCAACGAAGGAAAGTGATCATGTGCCAGCTTTAATAATAGCCGGGCGTTAATAGCTTCGTTAATTTTCATGAAATATGTACAGTGCAATGTCTAGGTTCGATCTTAGTTCAGCGTAATGTGTACGCATGCTTAATTAGTTAATCAAGATTAACTTATCTTTGTTGAATGAAGAAATTTTCTAATGTGAACAGGGTCTAGGGCATGATGCACTGATGTCACTGCCTTGATGAAGCCAAATGGACTAGAAGTCTTTTTGCTGTTTTGAAAATTTAGGAACTGTACCATGCACAGAATCAACATGCGAGTCTTTACTTAGTAAGATCGATCTCCTCCTTTGACGATGCGTGTGCTGAACCGCGCCTGAAAGAATTCCCCGAGATTTTACTTGTTTTCATACTAGCAGTTTCTAGACAGCTCACCAATATTTTTCTTGTCTCAAGTGTTCAGATGACATTAAGACCAAAAGGAAGTGTTTCTTACAAATTGCAAAGTTCGCCCACATTGAATTACTGTGGCGATTCCTCAATATTGTCTACAAGCATTACACACAATACCCTTTAATCTGAAATTGCAAAAGGGCGTATACTAGACATGAGCCACAGAGAATCAAACAGAGGTGGAAGAGAGAGAGAGAGAGAGAGAGAGAGACGGGCCTGTACGCAGGATTTTTTTGGGGGGGGTGCTGATTTTGAAAAAGTGGACTTTTTTCCCAAGGGGGGGCAATTTTTGAAAAGTGGACTTTCTTCCCAAAATTTTGACCATTTTTGACCAAAAAAGCGTAAAAAAACTGATTTTTTTTTTGCTGATTTTTTCTGGAAAGAGAGTCAAGGGAGAGAGGAAGAAAGAGACAGATGGAATGGAGAAACTTCATTAGAAGTTTTGGGCGTCACATATACACTCTTAGAGAAAAGGGTTCTAGGGTTTCTACATACATCACAGGACAGCCAGGGATCTAGGGGTTCTCGAGAATTGCAAGAACCCCCAATGGTTCTTTCTGGCCTTTAGTTCATTGTAGAAATATTTAAGGTTCTACATTCAGGAACTACTTAAGAACCTTTTTAGGTTCTTCTTAGAACCTTTTTCCTTCAACTATACTCCTAACATCTTGAACATGGAAAGCAATAAAACATATTTCATACTGAATAATTATGTTGAATCTTGTTTATCAATTGATCTGACAGCTAGGCAAGCTATACCTATCACAAAACAAGAGAAGGCTTTTTGCCATCTTTCATGTCCAAGAACTTGTGCAAATGATCCTCCTTGACAGGGCAAATCGAAATCAGTCGGACTCCTAGTATTACTATATAGCTGTAGTCGTACATTAAACAGATCGCATTACAGGTGTCAACGATGAATGAATATTACATAAGATGAAGGACGTCCAGGACTTTGCCACATTAAACCCATTACAGGATACCCATTCTAAGAAGAGTTTCAAATCTTGATTTAAAAAAATATATTTAAACCATTTTCATTCATAACCTCCCATTTTGAAATCTGCATGATGAAGAAAACAGTTTGATTATAAACATTCCTAATATTGGACTGGTAACTCTATAAGTATACATTAATTATCTATCTTTGGTGCAATCTTTGGCACATTTGCAGGCACAGTATTACTGATTGCAATGGGCTATTCCAGTTAAAATTCATACACCCCCTGTGGAAGATATGGTTGTCATCTCTCACACAGGGGGGTTTAGATTTCAAATGGAGTCACCCATTCAGGTAACCCCATTTGAAATTCACACACCCTGTGTGGAAGATTGATGGTCATACCTTACATAAGGGGTGTATGGTCTTTACCCGGAATAGCCCAGTACGCTCCTTTGATAGGTACTTACTGCCATCCAAGTGAATTTATACATCTTCCCACATTTCTTCACACCTAACAATGTATAAACAGCCTCCTCATCAATAATATGTATCTTTTTAAGCTTAAAGTTTTTGCTGCACTGAAATCATCTCCTTTTACATAAAAGCGCACAATTGCACATAAACCAGCCATGATGATGAAGATCATGATGCAAAAGGATATCTCAAAATTCAATTGATACCACAAATGTTTATTGAACTTCCATGATGTTGGATTGCTCCATTTTAAAATGTAAATTTTCTAGCCCATACTCTATACATGTCTAAGCAGCAGAGCACACAATTGGTTAAGGAAGGCAAAAAGTACACCACCTTGTTGGAATGGAAATCAGATTTGAATACAAGCGCAACAGAAGATGGATAGATCCCTAGCTGCTAGATGAGAACCATGGTGAAATTGTAATTGTAAGCAATATATATATGAAAGTACGATGACCCAGAATAGTAATCCACATTGATTGATTTTCCCAAGACTTTAGATTAGGTGAACTTTTGGTCAGGGGCGTACCGGGGCCACTTGGGGAGGGGGCGATTTCTAAACCCCCATCCTGCAACTAAAATGACTTTACCAAGACGAATGCATTCAAATACTAAAATACTATTTTGAGCTGAGGGGAACAACTTGGCCCTTCGATCAGTACACATTTGCTTTTGGTGATGGAAAAGGCACCATGATCTCATTGTGTGTCAGAATACAACATGAAGTTAGAAATGTAAAATGTATTTGAACGCATCAAGTGCCACATGTTTGTAATCATGTTAATAACCATGTTTGCACATAATTTATAATTTGAATGCACTTCCTATCGTCTCAGAATTCCTTAATGTTTTCAATTCATAATTGATCTCATTTTGTTTCATATTCTGTTCACATTTTATGCAAAACTGTGCATTTTTTCCTTTATAATATGGTATTGGTAACTAAAAGATACTATGCAAACCAATTTTGAGGATTCTTCTTAACATGCACTGTTAGACAGATAAGTATGGGAGGATGCATTCAACACATGTATGTTCAACTTAATCCCATCTATCACTGACAATTTTAGCTTTTCCCAAATAGAGTCAAAGATCAACAGTCTAATTTAGGCAAATTTATGCATTTTTGTTATACATTACTTATACACTCAACCATATCATTACTGTGTTCCAATTTTACAAGAAGTTTGTTAGATACTTGGAACCAGACATTGCTAATATCACCCTGCACATCCATACCCATGTTGCATTAAAACATTTATCTCTTTAAAGAAGCTTTTGAAATTTCATGTTCACAATAGATATATGCAAATGCCAATTCTAATTAACATTAATAAGCAAAACCATTGCCAATCCATACCAATTTTGCATTAAAATCATACATCTCTTTAAAGTGGCTCTTGAAATTTTCATTTTGATGATAGATTTGCAAATGCCAATTCTGGTTAACGGTAATAAACACTACGGAGATATGGCGCCAAATCCTAAGCGAAGCTATTGTGAGTGTCATGCCTCATGAGTTATGTATCCTGCATCACTATGGACCACTATAGTCTCATCCCTATGGCATAGTCCAATAACCTCAATTAAATGATCAATGTGCAAAATTTGACCTCAAGTTGCAGAGTATGAGTTTTTGTACCCAAATTTTCAAAGGTCATTCAATGAATGTGGAAATGTATTGGGGTTAAAGAACTGTGCCCCTGATAGATGAGCATGTTGTGGATCCTAGTCTATATAGGGTCATTTTTCAAATAATGGAAATACGATGAAACTGGATTTGGAGTCAGCTTTTGTTAACTGTTAGATAATAAAGAGAGCTCTTGATCTTGATAAAATGTGATGGTGCTGAAGAAATGATGTGGCATTTTCTTACCGTTTCATGAAATTCAAATAATAAACATTTCATGATCATATGGGAATTGTCAGCAGCTCTATCACATGGTCCTGAATGCACAATGTTGTTACACATAACAATATATGGTTTACCAAGTGAATAATATAAAAACCTCTGTATTTGGTTATCGTTAAAGCCATAATGTGCAATCTTTTAAAATGAATTTGGTTTTTTAAGCCAGATTTTTTTGGCATATTTGTAATTTTTACACATGTTGCCACTTAGGCTACACCTAATTGGAATTGGGCAAATTTGTTGTACTTTAAAGACAACAGGACTATTTTGAATTGTCTCCAATAGAACACCACAGTTAAGTGGCGATGGTGGAAATTGTAAGTGGGGTTTATTTTACCTCATTATTGTGACCAAAAATAAACTTGTTTAGATTTGTTAATATTTTTTCATTTTTGGCAAAGAATAACAAATTCAAATGTGACCAAAATTATGAAGAAAGAAAAAGAAGAAAGAAAGAAAGAAAAAGAAAGAAGAAAGAAAGAAAGAAAAAGAAAGAAGAAAGAAAGAAAGAAAAAGAAAGAAGAAAGAAAGAAAGAAAGAAAGAAAGAAAGAAAGAAAGAAAGAAAGAAGAAAGAAAAAAGAAAGAAAGAAAGAAAAGAAAGAAGAAAGAAAGAAAGAAAAAGAAAGAAGAAAGAAAGAAGAAAGAAGAAAGAAAGAAAAAAAGAAAGAAAGAAAGAAAGAAAGAAAGAAAGAAATAACATGATAAACAAGAGCAACAAAATACTGCAAGGAATAAAGGCACAACACACCATCTAAAGTAAACCCCTTCAGCTCTCGTTTATCAATTAAATTCAGAATTTTCATGGTTCATTCATTTGTTTGTGTTTGTTTTCTCGTGTGTAATATGACCTTTGAACAGCAACTAATTAAATCAAACTCCTTCCCCGAAAAGGAAAACGTGATACAAAATTCAAATCAAGTGATTTCTCACAGCCTTGATCAAGATGGACATCTTGCAATAAACTTCCAGACAATTTGATATGAAAGGCGGCCGATCTTCATAACCCGCAATTTAATATCTTACTTCACCTACGATCCATAAACCACACACAACACACATTTCTGCATACCGATATACACGCTATTGCTATGGGCTACCGTTTTGACTACGGTTTTGTGACAGCACTAAGAAAATTACATTAACTCATGCTTTAGGGTTTTCGTAACACATTGTACTGAAAAAAGTACAAGGACCTGAGTCGATCCTTGTCACCATAATGCATACACAGAATTTAGTGCCACATATGGATTATTGGTAACATGGTTAAGCTACAATCAAGAAAAATAATGTTGGTATACTCTGGCATACGAAATGTAAATTGCGGGCACACCCCATCAGTCCAAAACACTGTCAGTCCGAACCACCGTCAGTCCGAATTTTTAGGGTTATGGTTAGGGTTCCTAACCCTAACCCTAACTCTAACCCTAAACCTAACCTTAAAAATTTGGACTAACAGTGGTTCGGACTGACAGTGTTTTGGACAGACTGTGTTTCAGACTGATGGGGAGATCCTAAATTGTCACCCTTCTCCCCCAATTCAATGTTGATGAAAGCACTTTTGACATTGAGCTCTCCAGGCACCTCCAGGAACTAGTAGAGCAGACATGAAGAGTTCCAACTTACTGTCAAAGTGTGCCAACTATTTGTTTCCTGAATTGTAAGGTACTTCCACATACAATGGAGAAATATATCTTGGAAAAATTTCATTTTCATTTCTTTTTGATGTTAGCCTCTAAAACTGTGCAGTGTTAGTGAAAAGTTTCTTGCCACTATTACAATGCTCTGTGTGCTAGCAATAGCCTTCAACATAAAAAGTCCTTTAGCTTTGGGATATTTTCTCAAAATATCAAGAGCTGTCTTAAGAACCACTGAACCAATACTAGGCTTGTTTGTACTCATTTTAATGCATTTTTCATGCTGATTCCAAATATGATCATTAAAATTTAAAAATTTGATTCTTTAAAAATTGTTTGAAACTTGTCGTCTGCAGTCGACACCCGCGTGGAGAGAATTAAACAGCCTAATTATTGGATTCTATAAAAATCATGAAAATATTACACCACAAAAATATTATGCTTTACAGTAGTGTGTTTTGCCAAACCGAATCATTTGTGTAGTCACACAAAATCATACTCGAAGATGTAAATAAATAATTTCAAGAGCTATTGAGCCTGAAGAGCGTGGGCATTTACTTAGCACTTCTATTGATATAAACGCTTTGTTGCAAAAACCGGATACATATGAATATTGCATTGACGTAATCTTTTAATTTTTAACGCTGTTTGACTGTAGCAAAACAACTAGTAATTGGTTATTTTAATTTCCACATTTTAAGTGGGTTATTAAAACACAGTTAACCACTTGATGGTTAGAATCGACCAATATACAGGACAGAAAATGTCAAAAACAAAACTCTTTGCATTAGAATTACAGATTCGTACGTAATGGTAATAAAAGTAACTTAAATTACTTGTTTATTTCACTTACAGGGAGTGCTTTCGAGGAACTTCCTCATCGTTAGCCAACGTTCGGTGATGTCATCGAGTGTGATGTCACCTGTTCAGGTTGGTCTCTAGCCGTTTTCAAGAAAAACATCTGAGCTAACAACATCGGCTGACGACGAGAAAGTGTGCAAAATACACACTACCCCTGTGGAAGATTTTGGAAATAATCCTTTCCACAAGGGGGAGTATGAATTTCAAATGTAATTAGCACATTATTAACCAACTCTACTTGAAACTCCCCCTCGTCCCTCAATGGAAGATTCAGGTTGAAGATTCAGGCTGAATCTTTCTCAAAGGGTGTATGAAATTCAAATGGAGCTGCCAAATGTGTCCATTCAATTTGAAATTCAACTCCCCCTGTGGCAGATATTTCCAAAATCTTCCACAGGGGTAGTGTGGATTTTACATGGAAAAGCCAAATAAACACCATGACTGAATTACAGATAAACCAAGACTAAAATAAAAATAAAAAATAAATTTTCAACTTCCGATAATTTTCAATTCATGGATCTGTTGTTTTGAAGCAAGTTTGTAACTTCCCAGAAAATCACAAGTAAGCATTGAGTATTTTCTTACCTTCGAAAGTTAAAACAAGATTTATAAGATAACATTTTCATCCTACACAATTTCAATCCAATTGATTTCTTCTCATCTGAATGAGCAAACAAAACAATTTTCAAATCAATGACATCTTCCTTTAACAATTTATCTATCTTCTATTTGATCTCACTATAGTAATTGCCTCCAAAACCTATTACAACACTTCCAAATCACATTTTCACAAGTCGTTTTTGTCAAGGACTGGGTGGATCGGATGAAATTGAACTAGAACGCCGCGAGGCAAACTCTAACGCATCCTAAATTCTGCTATTGGACTTATAGTTGAGCTAGTATATCTCCCAATAGCATTTCTACAACACAAGCCGTATCATTTATATTGACCAATTTTCCCATTGCGTACACTATGTATCTATTTATATCCCACTGCGCCGTATCTAGAAAACGAGTCTGATTGAATTCTGCTATTCAACCTTGGAAACTGTTAATGGAACACGGCAGAAACAGTGGCAAATTGATAAAAGCGACAATTTTACGGTGAATTTAATTTGTCCCCAACATCTTAATGGGTTGTTTGTAAATGGTTGTGTATATGTATAAATGTTAGCTATTTCATCATTTACATGTTTATCGATAAAATTTGACCTATTAATTACATTAATTTGACAAATTTTACCATTTTAATCAGTTTTTAATCATAAAGATACAGATGGTGTTTCCGAATTATTCCACCCAGTGTAAAAACTCATATTATGTTTAGAAAACTACTATTTTAACAATAATCCCCTATCAGTCAGTCCCCTTCTTTTCTTACTGTTTTTCATCAGTCTTCTTTCCTTTCTTAAGGTCTGTATGCACAAAACAAGTTAGACCAGGTCTAACTTTAGACCTGGTCTAACTATGGAGGTTAGACTTAGGAGGGACATCCCTTTAATCTTTTCTGTTCCTCCTTGAATCTGAGCAAAATCCAAAATTAAATCCCTTTTTCTTGCTCACATTCTTTTCTTTCTTCCATCTTTCTCTTGGTGCGTGTATATAATAGCATGTTTTCCTGTCTCCAAAGTCTGTCCATCTCCTTTCTTACTTTCTTCTTATTCCCCTTCCCGTTCATCTTCTTCTTTTTTATATTTTAAAATAGCAGTATTACTTTACAAATCTTGTACTTACCTACAGGTATCATGAGTGGATGGATCAAGTGTAGTGACATCAGAATCAAGACATAAAAAGAGAGAAAAAACAAAGATACATCCTTTAGTGTATATTCCAAATCCCTATCTCCTTCATCTAGCTTTTACATGTTTTACAACATGTTCAAGAAAGTTTGTATATTTCATGTGATCAAGCAAACTTCATTTATAGATGACACTCTCTATAGTATGTTCGGCTTATAAATGGCAAAATGAGACTCATAATATTGTGTATCGATATAAACTTAGGCGCAGCATGCACTTATGCTACTTGTGCTTGTGACTGGCACACAATGTGAATTTATGAGAGCGTTAGTTGGGACTTTATTGATATATGCAGTAACAAAAACCGAACACTTTTCACCAATTTAAGCCAAACAAAATATACCAATATTATTGAAATGGTTGATTTTGTTGGTCAACATCAAAACAAAACTGCAGTGGGCTTGTTTCTATGATAATGAGCATGATGAACATCAAATCAAACAGGCGCCTAGGAAGGTGACAAAAAGTGTGGCGCCCAAGGTTACGTGAAGCTGCAAAAAAGTTCAAAATAGTGCAAAAAGTGGGGTGCCCGCTTGCACAAGAAAACAAATGAAATCTGCCTATAGAATAAGTGGGTCCACTGAAAAATGCTTCTTTGTGGGTCTTTGCTCTAAAAGTTGACTGTACTCTGTGTATGTCGGATTATTGAAACCAATTTCAAAGCTTCTATCAAACACTTGACAATAATTATCTGGAAAATGATTTCCAATAATGAATAGAAAGAATGGTCGTTTCATTGTGTGTGCAGTTGTTAAAATACATGCATGGAAGTGATATACAGAACCATATTTAGCTGATAATACCGGGTGTCCCAAAAGTCCCTTAACATTGTGAATTTGCCATAACTTGCGTTGGGTTAATAGTGTTGTTACAAAAATTGCACAGTATGTAGATAATTCTTTTAGAAATGTTATGATACCAAACATGCCTATGTGGTCATGACCCTCTGGCATGAAATTAATGGATATCTACCGCATCGTAAAACCCACTTTTATAAACGCAAAATAAGTCTCGTCATTTGAGACGTGAACACAATATAACGTGTTATCATTTTAAAAATCTGTTTTGTTTAATTTGGCTGTGTTTGTTTGATTGTTTGTTTATTTTCAATGCGTAATCTTCATTTTCTGTTTTATCTGGGTTTTATATGGAAACTGCTTAAGATCTTTTCTGAGGATTCGATGAACAGTTGTACGCTGTACGCTGTTCTCCATTGAAAGTCGACTTACTGATCGCCTTGGGCTTTTCGCCACCGCTCTTCGTATGACATCAATGTTTGTAGCCGATCTTCCTGTTCTTCCACGCCCTGCCCTAAGTAGATCATGAACAGATCCAGTTGATAGGAATTTCAGCACTAGTTGCTGGATTGTATTTCGGCTGGGTAGTGCATAATTTACATTAAAATGTTCCTTAAACATTGCTTCAGTGAGTTTGTCCGACTTTGTCTCAGCAAAGAACCATATGACCTGAATCCGTTGATCTATATGAAATTCATCTTCACTTCAACTGTTTTAAAGTAAAGTTTAATATTGTCAATATATCCTAATTATAATCTTAAACAGCAGTCCCGCTTTCGCTAAGCCATGTAATCCATGAATGTTCATACCTAAATGTAGCATGTGCAGTGAGTGAACCAACTCTATTGTTCAGGGAAGCACATCATTTCATGTTCTTGAACAAAGAACACATGAGCTTGCTTTTGTGGGTTTGATACACACATATGTACAGTCGCACAGTAAGGTCAATGGGTCATCAATAATGCTGTTTTTGGTATCAGAATAATTCTAAAAGATCAATCTATGTGAATATGTTCTCCATTTTGGTATGAAGTAGGAAATATTTGAGATATGGCCAATTCACAATGTTAAGTTACTTTTGGGACACGCTGTATAACCAACATTTTTGTGACAAAATACACATATCCGATTTCATATTTAATGTGTCTGGTTAGCAACCATGGTAACTCTCGCTTTTACGCTTTCCTCATGGAATAATGTATGCTTCTATGTCTGCTGGGTTGAATCAAGTATTTTGTATATATATATTTTTTGCTTGAAAGCCCTTAACATACAAATAAATGTATCAAGCTAAAACCAAATTATTCTATGGCTTCTGTAAAAATTGGAAAACTTTATCTATGTAATGTATTTTCAATTTGGAATAGATATTCTACTTTTAATGGAATTGGACTTGCTTCTATTAAAAAATCCTAATATTGAAAAAAAAAATCCAACAAATTGAAAAATTTGATTCACAACCGAATAGGTATGTTTCTTAAAAGGGGTCTATATTCTAGTGGTAATGGAATTGGACTTAGTGGAATGCATTGCCATCACATGAAATAATGCACACTCTATCAAGTCTAAATCCTGCATTACACCTGCTGAGGTGTATTATGGTGACTATTATAATGAATATCTGTGGATATGAGAGGAAAATGAATGGTGAGAAAAAGGTGAGGAAGGAAAAGAGACGGAGAGAAAGAAAGAATGTGTAAGACAGAAAGACAGGCATGCATATGATCTAGAGACTATGTGAAGAGAGACCAATATAATACACATTGCACAGATAGAGAGCCAAGTTAGTATTTAATGCTCTGTGTTCTGGCATATAGAAGCGAGAACTGTCTTGGTGCTGGCCATAGCCATTATGTATAAAGTCCCAGTTTTGAGATATTTTCTCAAAATATCAAGACCTATCTTAGAACCACTGAACCAATACTAGGTTTGTTTGTACTTATTTTAATGCATTTTTCATGATGATTCCAAATATGGCAATGAAAATGAACTTGTCATTTGCAGTTGACACCTGTGTGGAGACTAAGAGTAAAAATACAAAATTAAGACAATTTCCACTTTTTGCGGTAATTTTTAGCAAAATTTGGTAATTCCCCCCTCCCCGAAATTCACTTTTCCCCCAATGCCCCCCCCCCAAAAAAAAATTATGTTGACTCCACTGATATAGTTGCTAAGATAAATTGTGGCTTAATCAGAGAAGATCAATCTTATCTGTGAGATCCACAGTCGTGTGTATAGGATTAACACTGTAGAACCAGTTCAGGAAATGCACTTGCTGTGGGTTATCAACATACAAGTCGTAGAGCATCATTTTAATATGAATTCCCCAAGTATAGCTCACCGAAGAGCATGATTCTAAAAATACGGGGTGGGGCATGACCGATAAATGAAAATAGCTCAGAGCTAATGACAAATTTATAGCCACAGAGGTTTTGAGTAAGAAAAAGAGGAGCGAAATGAGGATAAATTTATGTATGAGGGAATTTAAGATAGGAGTGATAATGTGATTACATGGCGTGGATAAATCTGATCGGGCAGTTGATGTCCATCCGCATCATTTAAAATGCATGCATCTCTAAGTTGTATTGAAAGATTTGATACACACCTTTGCATTCTAGGCAATTTTGAATTATGTATCTATTTATTTTATAGTTAAGGGGGTACTACACCTCGATAATTTGTGTCTATTTTTGCATTTTTCTCAAAACTAATAACACAGTGGTAACAAAAGTTATGTATATTATAGGGGCAAGGAATCAATTACTACACTGGAATTTCAGTGATTCAAGACAATTGGTTCGTTATTTATGATAAGAAATAAGGTACCGATGGGATGTACCTCATTTCCGATCATATATACTGAACCACTTGTCTTGAGTCACTGAAATTTCAGTGTAGTAATTGGGATTCTTGCCCCAATAATCTTCATAACTTTTGTTACCAGTGTGTTATTATTTTTTGAGTAAAATGCAAAAATAGTCACAAATTTACCACAGGGGTGTAGCACCCCCTTAAACTACACTCTAATTAAAAATTACTCAATATTGAGCAAAAAGGGAACATCTCAACATATTGAGTAAATTTGTACATGCAGCACTGAATAAACTGTAATTTACTTTTATTAAAAATCCACTCAATATTGAGTACATGTTTTAAATGCAAATTGTCTGCTGTTTCCTTTTTTATTATATTGATAAATTAGAGAGTGTATTATATGAATGATTAGAGCTGCACAAATTGTCTCCAATAATTATAAAAAAAACACTAAATGGTCTGTCTGAGATAGTGTCACTTATAACACATGCAATCATAAAGATATTTTTACAAATACAATGAGGGTATACCTTTACAAATAAAATGAGGATAAAATATGAACCAATGTATCAGTTTTCTAACCATGTAAATATATTAAAGTAGCACTTTATGATCCACAGCCTCATTCGTCTAATTTATTCCAAAAAAGGTCCAGATTTTGTTCCATCAGAAACCTGGAACTACATCATGATTTTGTGCATTAAACCTTCTTACAGAACAATTCCTTTAATAAAGATATCATCCAATTTGTGATTTCAACAGCCTGAAATTGCAACACAGTCAAATAGTGGGTATGCTGACAAATCTTGCATGTCCTTTTGATATTTCTGTCACAAATTGTGGACCATTTTGACATTGACTCCAGTGTCGCCTCTACGGAGCTGGGGGCAAGGGGCATTTGCCCCAAATAATTTTCTTGCCCCCTCAGTTTGCCTCCCACTTTTGAGCCAAAAACCTCAAAATTACGTAAATTTCTGCTTTTTGCCCCAATTTTGCGCACAATTTGTCAATTTTGCCCCCCCTGAAATTCACTTTGCCCCTCCAATGCCTCACCCCCGAACAAATTCCTGGTGCCGCCATCACTGATTGACTGATATATCACAAACATACTAAGGTCTCTATTGTCGATCTAAAATGTATATCATTCACTACCGTAATATTAATCAATTATGCATTTTAAAAATAAACTAAAGTAAAAAAATAAGTTTCTTAATGTCAAGTGAATAAATCATACAGCCTCCAGGAAACACACATCATTTTACATAAAATTAAAAGTTTAAATGTCAGTTTGTATAAAGGGTATAAAAACGTTTGAATAACACTTCAATTCATTAAACATTTTTAAAAACGTGATGCAAAACATTCTAACAGAATGTTATTTAACTGTTGACAAAGTATTTTCCCAAAATATATTACACAATAAGGTTATATAAAAACATATTCATGAACTTTATATAAACCCAACATTTAAATGTTATTAAAACGTTTTGAGAACATTTTTGTGTTTGCTGGGCTACAATGATTTATACAAATGCATTTTTTTCTTATTCTTAAGACATATGATCTGTATTATTTAAGACGTGATAATCGATATGAATGACCAGAATTATTTCATGCTTAATCAACATTCATAAGGGTATATACCGACCCTTAGATACTGTGCACAAAGATCAAGTAAATCCTGGATATAGTTCTCATTTTATCCATAGACCGTTGGATCTTAGCTTAAAGCGCAGGCTTGTAATATTCATAATGTTAACCGGCCGCCCCTACTCAACACCATAGTGTCCTTAAAAGCCCTTAGGCAAGTTGACTTGTTTACACATGACTAGCGTAACCAATTCATATAAGCCCATTGCCTTGATTGAGGATGACATACTGTAGTCGGCATGTGTTAACGAAAAACGGCTTTTCAGCTTGGACCTGTTATTAAAACTGACAATCTCATTTTTAGATTGCAAAGTTCAACATATTTGAGATTGCCAAATTACCGTAGATACTCTGGTGACTACAACATGATACTTTACTTACAATTACTTACAAATTTATCAGTGGACTTTGCATGCTTTGCCTTGGATATGATGCTGCATTACCTTATGGATTTTTGCTAATCAAAACTATTTAGTCTGGAACAATTTTTATAATAATGTATTAAAAGTGGCTTTTGTTTCCATAGCAACACTGAAGTAACTCATTTTGTGATTCTTTCTAAAACTACAAAACCAATAATCTCCTCTATACTTACAAATGCACTATGAAAAATATAATCACAGTTATTCACCAATCTATTTCTGATTTATATTGCCTAAACGCTACCACACTGCCCGAAGTTGGCATATGCATAATTTTCCAGGGTTAACCTTAGTGGATGGAGACACTGCCATTTTACTTTACTTTTACATCGGAGTCTTCTACTAAGAAGCATCATTTAATGAAATAGTGTAATTGTTACAGCACATGGGATATCATGTACGCAACATGCCACTTGCAATGAGTGCCCTGCAAATAATCTCTCCATTTGATGCATAGCCACTTTGCAAGGAAATTGATTTTGAATACTTTAAATAATGCTTCCCTCCTATGCTCCCATGCTGAAAGTACGATGACTGCTTTGTATATAAAATTATATCAGAAAAGAAAGTTACAAAATATTGTTCTGAAGGATCCATGAAGGATCTTAGGGCACTCTGAAGTACTTTTTGGGATGATGAAACTTGTGTAGAATGTTTATATTGATTCTACAAAATGTTCTTTGATTTTTATGAACTTTTTGAATTTGAAGGTCTCACTTTTTCCCACTGTTTTTAACTAAACATATCAAAAAAAGTAACTAACCCCCCTTAAATAATGGCCATTATTCATAAAGGGGCTATTGTATTACAAATCTGTAAAATGCGTTGGAAGCAGAATTTATTTTTGCGCATTTTGACACCTCATTTGATACGATAGCCCAGAAAACAATAAAACACTGGTCAATTTAATGTAGTGAGGTCCAGATTTGAAAGTTGCACTTACATACAAATTTTTACAATACAAAAACACTCAGATATCATTACACAGATTTCTTTCCATTACACTGAATGCAAAATCAATAGAATTTACTTTCAAATCTTGGGCTACATTGATTTAAATATACGCTGTGACATCAATATTTAGTCAATTGCTGCAAATGAGGTGTCAAAATGTGCAGAAATAAATTCTGCTTCCAACGCATTTGACAGACTTGTCATACAATCACCCGCTTTTGAATAATGGTCATTATTTAAAGGGGGGTCAGTTACTTTTTTTGAGATGTTTATTTTGCTTACAGGGTGTATCAAAATGATTGTTCTCCATCCATAATTGGGCTATTCCATTTAAAATCCACACTCCACATTTCAGATAGAATAGACAATTGGGTAACTTCATTTGAAATTGTGGGATAGGCTTTTACGATGGGAATTCATAACAATTAGTGGGTTTTTAGCGGGTTCGCCGTCGGACAAATTTAGAACTGTCAAGCTTTCGTCAGGAGTAGCTCTGACTTCTTCAGGACAAAGTACCTAAGAATGAGACATGTAGACCACCCCTTGTCTACTGATGACTCTGAAAAGAGCCGTTTGCTGAAGACTGCCCCTTGTCAACAGAAACTAGCAGATCTCGCCTATCTGCTGATTTTGTAAGTTTTGGTGGCTCTGAAAAGCCACCAAAACCAGCAGATAGGCGAGATCTGCTAGTTTCTGTTGACAAGGGGCAGTCTTCAGCAAACGGCTCTTTTCAGAGTCATCAGTAGACAAGGGGTGGTCTACATGTCTCATTCTTAGGTACTTTGTCCTGAAGAAGTCAGAGCTACTCCTGACGAAAGCTTGACAGTTCTAAATTTGTCCGACAGCGAACCCGCTAAAAACCCACTAATTGTTCATTTGAAATACTCACTCCAGTTGTGGAAGATATAGGTAAAGCCATAATACAGGGGTAGTATGGGTTTCAAAATGTTTATCTCTGACCAATTACATTTGAAACACATACTCCCCTGTGGAAGATATTTCCAAAATCTACCACAGGGGTAGTGTGGATTTCAACTGGAATAGCCCAACATGTTCTATTTAAAAGTCTAGTCATTCAATTCTAGTTGATCCAATGGTGCGTTTGGAAGAGGCAGGCATATCAAAAACACAAAAAACCAGGCAGAGAACAGCTGAAGAACAATCATTTTGATACAGCCTATAAACATGTTCCCATATTTTAATCTAACTATTTTTCTATCCATTTATCTATCGTTCACTGCACGATGAGCTAGAAGTCAGAAATAACACTTATATTTTATTCTTAACTCATCCCTTCAAATATAGAACACTTGAACAGTCACTGGCCCAGAAACAAAATAAATCCCAGTGCTTTTCTTGTATATGGGCCCAGTCATACAATCTAAACATAGATTGGCGCTGTAAGTAACTAATTCATAATATATAACTGGGAATAGTCTCTCGTACATACAAAATCTGCTGTAAGTCTGAATTGAGTTAATCAGGTTATTATAAGCCTGATGAACTGAGTTATATTCAAGCTACAATTTTGAATAATATGTTTTCAGACAACCAACAGTTGGGTGATAGTAGTCCTTCAAGACAACTCCCGGCTGACATATGGCTGAGGTTATAAACTATGTAACAAGGCCAGCTCTCCCCTCCCCCAATAGATGAGATCCTTGAACAGCTAGCTTGGACTATATTTACAAATATGTATTTATAAATATGCACATCATGGGTGTGACATACCAAGACCAAATCCTCATACTATTATAGACCACTATACAGACAAGAATAGTCTGAATAAGCACCATGCAGATGAATATCATCAAAATTTAGTAATAACTTAAGTAGCAAAATTATTACACATTGGGGAATTCCAAATTTGGAACAAAATAGACAATTTTGCTGCACAATCTGGTGTTTTTACCGCCATTGCATTCAAAATGTACAGGAACACCACCCGCCGTGCCGAAGATCCCTTCCTGTCTACAAGCTGTTATGGCAGTGCAGAGGTGGTCACATGTGCATTTATAAATACGTATTTATAACTACAGTTGAAGTATACTGTTGAAGGACTAATTGAAAGCATCTTCAAGTCCATTCAAGAAGAACTGTTGAATACAAACACAACAAATCATTACTGCTGTTGACACCATGTTTGACAATCATTAAATTGATGATTACAAGAAGAGATTTGTTTGGACATACATCATGCATGTAATATCTTTATTTATATTACAACCTTCGTTAATCATGTTCAGTGTATGATAAAGCCATGCATGGTAAATGACTGCTAAAAGTCTGCTTTTCAACAACTGAAATTGATGTGGCAGCAGAGACTGTTTAATTTGCGCAACCCTTGTCATAAAGGAAACATATTATCCTCATTAGCTCTCGTTATCATCTCCTTTCTCTTCTTCATCTGCAACATATTGCATATTATAAAGCACTGTATGCACGAGAGTTTAATTTTCATGATTTTTGAGAATTTATCAAATGGACATGGAAACGTGAAAATAATAACTGTCAAACATACAAAAATGTATTTATATAATAGAGTTACCATGGTTACATAGTTACATTAGGCCTACACTTGACCTCATTGCACAAATATTATACACAAGTGCTCTAGAAACTCTGTGTAATTTTTTTGACATGGAGAACAGCTTAGCTTCTCTTCTGATGTTCACTTATATATGGAGATTGGAGAGTGTGACCTTCAACATGTAAAATTCGGAGTGCAATTTAGGATAGTTCCCGATAGATGCACACATTTCTGTGGAGCATGGAAAATGGTTATTTGCATAAATACAATATTATATCCTTTTCTGCCGCATTTGTGTATAAAGGATATGACATGTAGATTTTGCAACATTCGAAAATCGCAAAAAATTTTGTATGTTAAAATAACAGCGTATATAATCATCTTTTTCCAACTGTGCACCAGGCAAAAACTTGAAATTAGTATCTCAGTATGCATTTTCATGTAAGAACTTGTAGGAGCATAACCCTCAGTTGCGAAAATCAATTTTAGATGGTCGAGATATTTGGGTAGCAAGAGGTTAACAAAATTACAAGAAAGCATGGAAACCCATAGTTTCTTTACTTTGGTGAAACTTGATATTCAATTTAAATTCAGACCACTTTGCATTCCATAACAGTCAAATCACAACTGCACTTGAATGTATCTACACTAACAGCACATCAGCCAGACGATGCACACTTTTTGCGCTTCCAGTTGAAATCCATACACCCTCTGTTGAAGACATAGCCTTAATGCTCTGCGTGCTAGCCATGCGCTTCAATGGAAAAAGTTCAAGTTTTGAAATATATTCAAAAAATATCAAGAGCTATCTTAAGAACTACTGAACCAATACTAGGCTTGTTTGTACTCATTTTAATGCAATTTTCATGTTGATTCCAAATATGGTCATGAAAATTTACATTTCTGAAATTTTTGAATTTTGATTATTTTTTTTAAACATGTCATCTGCAGTCGACACCCGCGTGAAGAGAGTTAATCTTCCACACAGTGAGTGAGGATTTCAAATGGAGTCACTCATTCAAGTACAGCCCATTTGAAATTCACACTCCCTGTGTGGAAGATTAAGGTCATGTCTTCCACAGGGGGTGTATGGATTTCACCTGGAATAACCCATTATTGAATCAATCCTCTCCCACCCCATGTGTTGAACCTATGTAATGGCACATTGCACCACCAATCGTTTGTATAAAAGTTGAGTGCTCCCGGCACATCCATGTTGTCATGTCATACTTACGTAAGAGAAATCACTTATTCTATTTATACAGCCATGTATGATGGAAAGCTTAAGGCAAACACTGTTGATGTTTTGGGACTGCCTTTTACTGCATGCACTATGATCTAAGTTTGAATGCTCAGTGCCAGAAGTGGGTAAGTGCAATATAGCTGCCCTGTGAACACTTGGTAATTTGTAAACACACAGTATATTGTACTCATCTATACACATGGCAGCTACATATGGCAGCTATTGCACTTACCCACTTCTGGCACTGAGCAATCAAAATGATCTCACTCAGTCCCAATGGCATAGTCCAATAACCCTTATTTAACAACTCAGAGCTCAAATTTTGACCTCAAGATGTGGAGTATGAGTTTTTGTACCCAATGTATTCAAATGTTATTCAATGAAAGAACAAATGTATTGGGGTATAGAACTGTGTCTTGATAGATGCACATGTTTGGGACCCTAATTTAGTAGATGGTTGAACCCGGGATCTGCGATTGAAGTTGGATGTGTCTGTATTGACCGTGTATGCAAAAAAGGTTAGAGAAAGGGTAGATTACTTTATTAAATGACCTAATACCTGTTCCCACAAAAAAAAAAATATGCAAAGTTTTGGGTTAGGCCTAAATAAAAATCCCTTTAAAAAGGGATGCGTCTGGTCCAGAGAAAAGATTGGACGCGTTGTGGTCATGGAAACAGACTTGACGAATCAGGATCCAAGTACTAGTATATTCTCATTACTTTTTATTAATCGACATAAATATAAAAATGAATATAGTTGGTGGTATTTAAATAATTTTTTGAGAATTATTACTTTTTATTGTTGATGGTATTGGACATAATGTACTCAAGTAGCAGCACGATGATAGCGACACTGTTTCATCTCGTTGACCCCATATAACCTGACCCGAATGACCTCTGTTGATAACATTGATTAATTAATTATTTTTTAACTGACTACTCTTTCTTCTTTAAAAGGTTAATATTATAATGCAACCCTGGCACAAAATGGTATAATCCTAGTTGCGGCATGATAGTGGTACTGTTTCACCCGTTGACCTCCATATGACCTTTGACCCCGGATGACCTCTGATTGATAACATTTGACCTCGGATGTATTAATTAATTAATTAATTAATTAATTAATTAATTAATAATTAATTAATTAATTAATTATTAATTAATTAATTATTAATTAATTAATTAATTAATTAATTATTTAATTAATTAATTAATTAATTAAATTTATTTATTTATTTATTTATTTATTTATTTATTTATTTAACTTAAAACTCTTTCTGTCTCCATTTATTAAGGGTTAATATATTTAACCAATCCCTGTCACAAAATTGTTGTGTTGCCCTCAATCGACCGACCCTAAATCTTGAAAAATCAGGGTCACAATATTTTTTTTGAATGATGATTTTTACAGATTTGTTCATAATCTCAATGTGTGTCACTTTAAATTAATATTTTATTGAAAGACTAGTCTTAAATTGAATATCTAACATGTGTAAAAAGTATCCAGAAGTCAAAATTGACAAAATGTCCCCTAATTGAAGAAGCATTATTTAATATTTGAGGGGACTTTTAAAAACTGAAGCTTAAAAAACCATCCGACCGACTTACTTAATTAATAAATAAACTATTAATTAATAAATAAATAAATTAATTAATTAAATCTAGGCTGGTCAAAACCCATCTCTGCTTTCTCTGTCTCAGTATGTCAATGATCACTTTGTGAAATGAAGTGCATTACTTTTTACCAGTGTGCTTCACAATTTGTGTAATATAATTAGCGTTGGATTTTAGAGAACAAAAAATAGTTTCAAATTATACTATTTCATATCATTAAGGAACATTATTACAAAAATACAGCAATATAATGTAATACATTAATATTATGGCAACACACGACTCCATGATTCATGTAATTTTGAAGCTGTATGAAGCTGTATGTATATCTTCTGATTTATTATATTGTACTTTCTAGCGTTGACCTATGAACCTATTATGGCCACAATTCTTCCTACTAAATTTATGACACCATAAACCGCCTTACCCTAAAGAGTCATAAAAGGTTGGTCGGTCAAATCCCATCTGCTGTCTCTGTCTCAGTATCAATAATCACTGTATGTATAACTTCAGCTGAGTTATAACAGATAACTTCTAGAATGTGTCACTAGAACTCCCTGGGGATTTAATCCCGACACTAAATGCATCTGGCCCCTTGGGGCCAGACGCGAAAAGAAAAAGCTTTGATTACCCTTTCTTGACTGACCCAATGACATTTGACAGCTTTTGACCTCTGGTGTAGAAACTGCCAGGGCCAGAACTGGGCCAGAACTGAACCAGATGCCAGTACTAGGATATCCCTTTAAGATCAAAATGTGATGGATTGTCCAATAAGACCAAATGGTGAGTGAATAAGTAACATTTGCTCTTGTAAGCTGGACCTAAAGATCCAGCAAAAAAACACGAAAAAAAACCCACAAATATTAAATTTAGATTTCGACATTTTAGGAAAAACCATACGTACGCTGAAATAAACATAATTGCCATGTTATCCATTAAAATATATTTATGCGCTGAACCGTGAAAAGGTTTTTATAAAATTCAACTTCATTTCTGATTGCAAATATTAGCCTATAGTTTAAAATTCAACTCTAAATACAAATCTTCCTCGCATGATGCACTCATGCCCTGCTTATTTCACCAAATCATTGTAATATAGTCTGACTGTGAATCGCCATGGCTATTTATGGATGGATCGATGATTGACAGCGCAGAATATCTTCAGGAATATTTCCTGATATCGTTTTCTCATATCACTCACACCCACACCCTAATGTCATATCTTTGCAGAAACATTTTACCTTTAAATTGATGATAAATTTGAAGCTCGCCAGGAAAAAAAAATCCGCATAAAATTTCAAGCATCGTAGTAACTTCTTCGCTTGTGCCATTTTTATCAAATTAAGCAGACAACATGACTACAGAGGGCTATTCCAGTTGAAATCCATACACCCCCTATGGAAGACATGATTGTAATCATCCACACAGGGAGTGTATATTTCAAATAGAGTCACCCATAGGTAATCCCATTTGAAATTCACACTCCCTGTGTGGGAGATTAATGTCACGTTTTCCACAGGGGGTGTATGGATGTCAACTGGAATAGCCCATTTCAGGCTTATACTAAAGTATGTTCGGTTCTAAACTGACATACTGCAAAATTCTGTTCTTCCTCTACGTCAATTATTGTTCGATTCTACAATCACAGTACTTTCAATACATAAATGCACATACATCATAAATAACATCATAAATAACATCTGAAGTATACATTAACATTTACGTTCTATGTAAATTTCATTGTTAACATCAATTATTTATCTTTCATACAAAATTATGTACATTTTTTATTCGAATAGAATACACTGCTGACAATTTTCCTTAAGTTTTCATTACCATGCTCGTGTGTTGAACATTAATTTGTGATCCAGCCAGCGATGTATATATGCAAGTCATGCCTGCAGCTGTGAGCATCCACCGTGCATATTTCCCCTCTTGACGACGCTTTTCCAGGTGAATTTTTCCGACCAACCAGGTGGAACAAATTGAAACACACATGAAATATTTTTGCAAAGATGGATCGATCAAGTGGTGTGTTATGTCTCTTTTATAGAGACATGTGAATAAGGCAGATCATGAGATGGAGGGAAAATTGAGGGGAGAGAGTTAGAGCGAGAAAAAAAGAGGTAGGAGAGCAAAGGGAGAGAAAGGAAAGGCTGGGGACAATAAGATTAGGGATGTAAGAGAAATAGAGAACACATGCAACATGTACGATGAACAGAAAGCGATGTAAAAAGGCAGGAATAGGAGGGATAAAAATGAGAGGAGCATCAGACATACAAAAAGAACATTTAAGCAACTGGAGAAAATATAAAACTGTATTTTACATTGGTGGCACCCTAAAAGAGGGCCTTTTTTTCACCCCCCCCCCCCCCGGGTCAGGACAAAAAGCCCAAAAACTGATGCATGGGACCCTATGCGGCCACAAAGTGACCTCTCTACTAAAAGTAACAAATAATCCAGTATTTTGAGCCATATTTTTCCCCAAAACATAAGTTTTGCCCCTCTCTTTGCTTTGACTTTTCCCCATCCCCCTGGAAAAATCCTGGCGCTGCTACTGTTTGAAAACATCTTTAATGCTAAAAAATACTTTGTCAGGCATAATTAAGCATGGATTTGGTTAACAACATTATTTAGATTATTCTATTTTGATATTATTTCCTATCCACACTAACCATGGATTACCTGTATTAACGAGAAAAGCCTCAAAAAATTATTTCCCCAACGTCATCTCAATGTGTTTCTAGTGTTAAGTATTTTATTTTTAGGTGCTTACATTTCCGACACTCACCTCATGAACTTCCTAACCGCTGTGAATTAATGTATAGATCAATCATAATAGAGCAAGAGAAAGAGACAGATAAAAATATGACTAGCTAAAACGATCTATTCCAATTCAATTTATTTATGTGTTGTCTGATGTATTGGGACATGCTGTGTAAAACATGTTTAGATTCACAGCGTGAAGTGAAATGTTGAAGGGCTGTGAATGTCAGGGAGTTGACAAATAGCATTTTGCCATTTTCAAAATATTGAAGTAACTTCAACATTTCTACTCCATTTGTTCCATTTTTCATACTTCTAGAAATGTAAGTTGATAAGAAGACATTTGGAAAGTACTTTTCTAAAACTCTTTCAGTTCACCACCCTCATGCTCCTCCTAATTTTGGTCGTTAACTCACCCCCACAGCCCACACTTTTACAAGAAGAGATACACACATTTGAGGCTATTCGGTTGAAATCCATACACCCTATGAGACATTACCTTAATCTTCCACACAGGAGTGTAGATTTCAAATGGAGTCACCCATAATTTCAGGTAACCCCATTTGAAATTCACACTCCCTGTGGGGAATATTAAGGTCATGCCTTCCATATAGAGGGGTGTATATTCAACACTGGAATCACTTGCATATAGCTGGCATAGCTAAGGGGGAGCAAAAGGGGGCAGCTTCCCCCACCCCACCCATTGTCCTCCTTGGTGCCATCACTGAATACAATATCGTTGCAGTGAAAGTCAGAGCTTTGACAAAATAATCCAATGCATTTTTCTTTTAAAAGTTGTGCTATAATAGTCTTGAAACAGTTTATGCGTGTTTACTCCCACTTATTATTCTAACGCTGAATCTGACAATATTTTCTTGCACAAATTTGCAAAGCTACGTCAATACCCTCCGCTTTTTAACGTCATAATCAAGAAATTGGGAATGTGATCTGGAGCATAAGTGTTAAACTATGGCTGACGGACTCTCCTTGCTCTTCCATTTTCTACCCCACTACACACCGATCTCATCAAGAATTATGAGAAAGCTTGTAAGGCCTACTCATTTCAGCTTGACTGGATAATTCCATCAATTTACTGTCTGTAAAGGAATTGCAAGGTGCGGTGCACCGTCAGTGTCTTGTATGTGAGTGGATTGACGGAAGCGCCATTTCATTAGGTGTGCTACAAGTCTTAGAGCTTTCACTATAGGATCCACAACATGCTCATCTATCAGGGCACAGTTCTTTAACTCCTATACATTTGTACATTCATTGAATGACCTTTGAAAATTTGGGTATAAAAACTCATACCCTGCAACTTGAGGTCAAATTTTGCACTATGAGTGTTTAATTGAGGTTATTGAACTATGTCATTGGGATGAGGCCATTGTGGTCCTTAGTGTTATATGCTGCTTACCACAACAATGCATTACATGGTGCCATATCTGTTTAAAAATATCAATTAGTAGAACCATTAGCTACTATTTAATTAATTTGGGTAATTTCACTAATTCTGTGTCAATTTAGAGTGTGCCATTTTGATGATTTATTATTTTCTTGTAATATAGAAATGAATCTTGCATTTTAAAACATAAGTATGCATAGATTAAAGATAAGATTGGTGGGCTATATAATCAGGGTTGACTATCATAATAATATGCAGCACTTTGATCATATCACTGTGGATCAGTATGGAGTGAGAAAGTGCATAAAATGAAGAAGCTTCAACAGTTGGTTTGATACTAGCACCTGCTATTTTCGTTTGATGTTCGGCCGAAATCATCCCTCAAAAATGTGTTATGTGTGCATGTGTATGCAGCTATTTGGTGCATGGTATATTAAATGTGCAAGTTTTAAAATAAAGTCACTGTGGAAACAGGAAAAAGATGGAGCAACATCAGACAAAACGATGGGTGTTAAGATTATTTTTGAAGATCTCAACATTGAGCAAGCCTCGCAGGATTTATTTTGCGGATGCGAGGAGTTAAATAGTGGACCTTTTGTGATTTTCTCCTTCAATAAAAGGCTAATTTAAATGTTCATACAAAAAAAGCAGTCCTTTGTGAAGTTCTGGACATTCAAATAAGGGCTGATTTTCAATGTATTTTACAGAAAAAAAAGCAGACCAAATCCAGACACGCTATAGGAATGTACAGGAACACAATTTGTTCACTTTTATAGGACGTTTTATATGCGCATAACGTGCGGGACTCACTGAGTTTTCTTATTTCTAAGTCTGTAACTTGATTACATTCTGTCATGTCTGTTATTTTGATACGGTTTAATGAAGATTCCCGGCGATCAATATGTATCAGGAACTTAAACGTTGGATGGAATTTTAATTTGATATCTTAATTTTGGCATTAAAAAGGGTTTCATTTTGTGTTCAATCACATTATCTTTTTGCTATTAAAGGTTCTTGATTCAATATGGTATTCAGTTGCGATTCATGAGAGAATCTTTGCTTGAAATGTTGGTTACTGGAAGGTCATTTAACTACTCTATGTTATGTAGCATAATAAAGTCGAAAGGCTACACACTATGCTTGCAGTCCATAACATATCCACCATCATGTCCGAGGGAAACAAACCAGTCTGATCAGCTGATTAAAAAATGAGAAACGTGATATTCACAGTATTAACTCTTTAAGGTCATGTAAATAAACTCAGCACCTTAAGAACCCCATGATTACAACATGTTTTACTAGAAAGTGAAATTTAAACTTTATTGACCTTACCAATTTAACAATTATCGGCGCCCTCCATTCTACCATGTCCGATGCGTTTCTTTATTAGGCCTATTATTATTGATTTAAGTTCAGCTTGCGGTTACTTACAAGTAAAGGATCATGTTATGTTGGTCATTATATTAGTTCAAGGGGTAGGGTTGCGCTAGGATCGCCAACATTCTCATTTGAAAGGACACAGTTCTTTAAACCCAATATGCTTGTACATTCAGAGTGAACTATGCCACTGGAATTTAGATTATTTTGGTTCATCATAGTGTTGTAATAAGACTTTAAACTTTGGCTTATACCTTTTGGGTTAAAATATTCAGAGGCCAAGGGATGAATTGTTATTTTTTTATTATACACAACCAGATTCCTATGGCTGTTGAGGCCTGTCAGCAGGGAGGTGTGATGGGGGTGCAACCCTACCACCAAAATTTTAAAAAGTATTTAAAAAGTCCAAAAAATTACCAATTGGCAAGCACTAGCAAGCAAATAAAATTCAATTTTAATATGCTTACCGTGATTTGTCAAATAAACGCCCCAGGGCGTTACATTTTCCCAATGGGGGGGGGGGGGCGTTTATTCAAGGTCAATTTTAGAACGATAATTCCCGTTAAAATCATTAGGTAAACTTAAAATTCAGGGGATCAAGCATTGGCTGGATTTTATGCATGCATTTTTTGGACAACACAAGATACGGTACAAGTGGGATTTTTTGCCAAAATAACCACTTTTTAATTCACTAAAAGATGGTATTTGAATGTTTTATGTAACATAAATTCCAATGACGATTGCACATCCGGATAACAGGGAATTCCATATAAAAGAGGTCCGGATACTGATTTAAAACAATACATGTATTTACTATATTGTGAAAGCTTCAAATATGTGTTGCTGTACTGTCATCTGAAAACATGTTTTCTAACCTAAAAGGGATATTACACAAGTTTATCTAAGAGCAGTTATCATGATAGCTGAATCCACACATAGAGTGAAAGGTTCTCATCGATCCATCCATCTGTATATTTATGTTCCACTTCAGCTAGCCATTTCAGTTCATACAGGATAATGCCCCACTTCGCTAAAACACCAAACTCTCATCCGTCTTCTAAACTGTGATCAAACACATAATCGCCTGATTCTGACAGCTTGCGCTGACCACACACACATGCTGGCTCAACGGAGAGCAAATAGTTGAAAAATGAGGATGATCGGCCTTTTGAGAAACACAATCCACAAAATGATCAAGAATTAGCAGAGCATACAGGTATCAGCATGCCTACGGAGCTATAGGCCAATAGGCAAATATAATGTGTTTCTCGTCCCCGTCTGCACCAATTTTTGATGTCGCACCAATTTTTTTTGTTATTTGTTATTTTCAACAATACTATAAAATTTCTGGGAAAAAAGTTCTAAACAAATATATCATACCTATTTTTGATTGTGTATCCATCATTTTCAACTTTTTCTCAATGAAAATGCACTATGCAAAACACTATAAAACATAAATACTATATACAACTTAAATATGATCAATGAATAAGGTATGTCTTAGCCATTTTATACATGAGCGGCCATCTTGAAAAAAAATAACAAAGAAAGTAAAAATAACAAATAATAAGGGCCTCCTCACCAAAAAAAAAAAAATCCGGATGGGAAACAATTCTTTTTTTTTTACTTGGCCTTCTATATAGTGTCTTCTTTTTCATCAGCTGTTTGGTAATTTATCATTAACATACTCTCGCTTCGGTTTGGTCATAATAAAATATCGGCTTGGTGCTAAATTCGAGACAAAGCTACTAGCTTATACTATATATCACTTCATACCCAGACTATGGTAATTGATAATGCCAAGCAATACATCTTTTCATTAATGTTTTGCATGCCACTACATAAGCATACACTTATTTAAGATTTGGTTCAAGTTGTATTACTTAGCCACACAGCTAGGCATGTTTATACCTTTTGATGACTTGGTGCTGTTATTGTATGGTTCCATAGTCAATAGTCATAGACCCGAGTTGTTACCCCGGGTTGTTACACCCACTTCAAATTTCCCCCCAAATGAAAAAGTGTCATTTTCAGCAATGCTGGCTATAGTCGTACTTCTTAATTGTTTGCACACACAGTGTACTCATATCCATCCGTAATTTTTAAAAGATTGCGACCACTGTGCAGTGCAAAGAAATATTGTGTCACGTATGGTCAAGATCTTTATAGTCCTGCACATGTTTGTTTGCTTGTTCACTTATTTATTTGTTTGTTTTGATTGTTTGTTTGGCAATTAAACCCATTGAAATCTTTGACTCATGCTGTCTAATGCTCTGCATGCTAGCCATAGGCTTCAACATGTCAAAGTCCAAGTTTTGAGATATTTTCTCAAAATATCAAGAGCTATCTTAAGAACCACTGGACCAATACTAGGCTTGTTTGTACTCATTTTAATGCATTTTTCATGCTGATTCCGAATATGGTCATGAATATTAAAATTCTACATTGTTGATTTTTGAAAGAAAATTTGGAACTTCTGCATACTAATGTTTTGTATGTTGAATATTTAAATGGGCCATTTACTGCAAAAGGGAGCACTAAGCAATAATCATGATGATATTTTAAAATTGAGTATAGATATTGTGGGTTATGAGCAAGAAGGCGCTATCTGCAATAGCTGCTCTATATACATTTTGACCGGCTGCATTCTATAATGTATGCATCTTAAAAATATGACACCTGGCAGCTATTGCAGATAGGGTCTTCATTCCCTATACCCTTGAAGTTGATAAAAACAAAGTCAAGTTCCTTCAACCTATGATTGGCAGGTATATCTGTGTATAAAATGTATAAGTTAAGTATCATTTACTCATAAGCTACTATCTGTATGCCAATGTTGAATCAAGGCACGATATCACTGATTCAAATTACGATAACATACTGTTTAAGGACATTTAAAAAAAAAAAACACTTTTGTTAATAAAATTGTATATATGTTAGAATCTGCCTATAAAATGTGTTCAAATGAGATCAAATATTCATAGGTATGTGGCTTTTTATATACCACTTCTGGTTTTTTTGGCGAAAAAAAAATCTAAAATTCTTTTTTGGTAAAAATTACACCAGCATGGAAAATATTAACAATTGCTTCTTCTAACTCAGTAATAATAATTCTATCTTTCTCAGCTAGCAACTGGTTTAATTGCATCCTGCTAGTCCCACGAAATTTGATACAAATTCTCAAAATTGAAACTGAGATTACCAACCAACAGCATGATAGGAGCTTCTCTAATACTTAAAAAGAGTTCCAGCATAGATTGATAATAGCAAAAATAGGGGGAAGCATGAGCGGGCGGGGGAAAAAGCTGAAACCGTAATTATAATTTTGCATGCGACTATTTTGAATCTTCTTCGCAGAGAGCTATCATCAGAATTCCTAAAATAACTCAAATCTTTTTGCACTGTACTTGAATATAATCTTATTGCTGAATACCATATTTTAAATAATTTCTTTTGATCATTTTGATATTTTTTAATGAGATAAAGTTTTTCCATCTCAGCAAAACATAAAAATAATTTATGCTTAAAATGTTTTAAGGTGGGTAAGACATATTTTTTCAGTTTTAGCCATTAAACTAAAACACTGCAGTATACTTCTTAACAAAATACATTGATCTTATAATGAAATGAATCAGGGAAACCAATAATCATATTTATATTTCCATAGATTTTATGGTTCCTGAGTTAAGGCCAATAATATACCAAACAAAGGTTTTGCGCATTTTACCCCTCCTGAGAAAAATCATGCACATGCGGGTAGAAACGGCACCTCTTATTATGAAGCCTTGGGATTTCCTTTATAGAACCCCCACCATTCTTCTTGTGTGTCAACTTTATTTGTCTCAATATTTATATATAAGATCCCCTCTGACCTCCCTTAATACATTTTTGTTTGTTTTGGTGAAATATTTGGTGAAACGCTTGAATAACATTAAATGTTGGATATATGATAATTATAATTTATATAAGGTTATGAAAACATTTTAAAATGTGTTGTGTGACAAAAAACAACAACAATTTTAAAATACCGCCAAAACATTACTGTAAATATTTCTGCAAAAGTTAACAAATATTTTATCAAAATATATATTTGTTAAAATAACATGTTTTGCAGCAACTTTTACACATAATGTTATTTAATGATTTATACCCTATATATAACTTGACATTTAAATGTTTTGCGTTTGCTGGGATGTACTTTTACAACGTCTTTCAAAATATAAGTCAAGCGCAGCTCACTCATCAGCATACAATATCAGCAATACCAGCAGAGAGGCAAATAATGTACAGAAAGCATTCCAGGGGATCAGCGGTAGAGTGAGTCACAAGTCCTGTGTCAAGCAAAACCAATTTCATTTTCCCTGTACTTTTTATTTACATGCCTGTATTTCTGTATCTCTCCAAAATATTATTACAAATTCATCAGTATTAGAAGAAACTAATATGAAATTAATATGTCATGAAAAAAAAACCCACCTCCATGCTAAAGTTGGTCCTATCTATCGTGTCTATTGTCTTATTAGTTAACTATTTTGAGCAAAAATTGCAATGTTTTGATCGAAACTGCCATATTTCGAGCCAAATCTCACTATTTGGGGGAAAATTGCCAAATGTTAGGAAACTTTCCAGATTTTTCCCCCCAAAAAATGTTCCTGGTGCCACTACTGCATTTTTAGTTAAGTAACCCGTTTCTGTATTTTGAATCATACAGAAATCAAAACTCCATTATAAACAAAATACAAATGCTACATTTTTTTAAATTGCAAGATGGTCTCATATAACAATAACCTGTTTCCCAGCAAAGTTCAAGCAAATAATTTTGCTCAATTACTTGACATTTGACTTATGGTTATGTTTTTAATCATGAATGCACCTAACAGCACTGCTTTATCAATAAGATGACTGAAGATGCTCACAGTATTAAACAACTTTACCATATAACACAATATGGGCTATTCCAATTGAAATCCATACACCCCGTATGGAAAACATGACCTTAATCTTCCATACAGGGAGTGTGATTTTCAAATGGGTGACTCAATTTGAAATCTA
Organism: Amphiura filiformis; assembly: GCF_039555335.1. Lineage (NCBI taxonomy): Eukaryota > Metazoa > Echinodermata > Ophiuroidea > Amphilepidida > Amphiuridae > Amphiura > Amphiura filiformis. The sequence continues at coordinate 57,234,298 of NC_092643.1, forward strand.
CACCCCTGTGTGGAAAAATAGGACGTCTTCCATAGGGGGTGTCTAGATATCAACTGGAACAGCTATGTGCCATTATATGAGAGATAATAGCAATAAGTCTGAAATCTAGTAGTAGAGTGAGTTTTGCAGTCATTTCTTGTAATGGAGATCAATTTATAGAAAATGGTTTAGCATGAATAAAATGTCCAAAATATCTCTTGGTGCAAGAATCTACATGATCCAAGTCGTGTTGTTTGATCAGTTCTACTCTATTAATTCAATTACAGTTCACCCCAGAGAAAATATCTTACCCTTCCCAGAATCCTTTGCAACATGACACATCGCCTCACTACAATTTGTTTTCATGTTGATATGATATGCTGGATACATGGGTAGTTAGTCAAGAAATAAACACATTTTGCAAGATCTGGACAGTGCTCTGTTGTTCATTGAGGTACTTTTGTCACTATCAAACCATGTTGCACTAATAGCAAATCAGTACTAGGCCTATAGGAAGAAATGCATTGTGGGAAGTCTAAGATACTTTTCTGGTTCACCTACATTATTGTATGTGCTTTTTGTAATGTTGAATGTATTGCTAAAAGCTGGGCCTATTTGGTACAAAATTGTACCTATTAACCCACTAGCCATTACCCTCTTTTGAAAAGCATTTGTTCATATAAAATTGCCTTTTCAGACCTACCATTTTAAACACAATAATATAGTATCTCTTGACATGTTGGCCACATTATGCATCAAAATGGGCTTCAAGATATTATTAATACATTTCTATCCATATTTGGGATATTTATATTTCAGAATGTCAGCTCAGCAACTGTGATCAATTTAGGCAGCAAAGTATCAAATTTTTACGCTTCCTTCATTGCAACTGAAAATGTCTCGTCAGGATGAATTTTATATTTTTGGAGCCAAACTTAACTTACTCCAAGCGGGTGTCAACTGCAGACGACAAGTTTCAATTTTTGGTTTGAAAATTCAAAAATGTCAGAATTGTAAATTTTCATGACCATATTTGGAATCAACATGAAAAATGCATTAAAATGAGTACAAACAAGCCTAGTATTGGTTCAGTGGTTCTTGAGATAGCTCTTGATATTTTGACAAAATATTCCATGACTTGGGACTTTTTATGTTGAAGCCTATGGATAGCACGCAGATCATTAATAAGATTATTTATATTTCTCTTCATAAATCAATCTGTGTCAAGTTGACCACCCAGTCTATATATAAAATGATCACAAAAACTAGTTTAAAATCCTACAACCTGAGACCAAATTTCAGGAAATGTTAGTCACTTCATAATTTGGTGCAAATGACGTGCCATGCTCGATACAATTTTGACTTGCTAGCAATGATTTTTAATAAAAATATCAAGATTCAATGGTTATTTTGACATTGTTTTACCTATTACTTGTTGCACAATGATGACATGGAGTGCCTCACTCAGCTTCAATATGATTTTGTGCAAAGGACTTGCCATACACCTGCAGCAAAAGGGGCTATTCCAAGTATTTCCTATACACCCTCTGAATATCCATATATGAATAAAGGAAATCAGTCGCTTGAAAAAACAGCAGTGGTGTAGCCGGGATTTTTTCAGAGGGGGCCAAGGTGGGGGATGGAAGGTCACAAGTGACTTTCAAGGTAGGCAAAATTAGATGAAAATTGTCAAAAAATGTCTAAGAATATAACAAATTCTGGTGACGAACAGAGGTGTTCCACACATGGGAGCTGCCCTGGCCCTCCCTGCTAAGTCACTGTATATCAGTGACTTAACAGTTTTGTCACCATTTGCTTGCAGTCACTTCATGCTGTGGGTGAGATTTTGAGGAATTTTGTTAGTTTATAAAGCTAACATGAGCACCAAATGTATTCAAGACCTCCTTCTCAACTGACGCTGGCTTTCCCTTTTAAAGGGAGTTTTTTGCTGCAGACCCTCCATCCCTCCCTCCAGCTGATACCTCCGTTGTTTCCCTGTTTGTATCACACATTTGGATGAGCTCCTTCACCAGAATAGGAAACTTATATTATAGCCCTGACCAATACCTAGCCTATAAGATTGAACATCAAATCTTTTCTAAAAAGCCAAACAATTTCAAAAACCTATTGTGAAAAGTTATGCGTTATGGGCGTAAGAACACTGTGTACAACAGCCATCAGTTTTCATAAGTGACACGTTATAAGGTCCTTTATCAAGTTCATATTCTATTTATGTAGCCCTTTATCAAGTTCATATTCTATTTATGTAGCTTTTTATGTCAGTTTTTCAATAGCTGTAACAGGTTTTCCTCTAGTAAGGAATACAGCTCAAATTGAATGTGTCCACTTCAGGGTATGTGAAGGTGGATGTTCATAAACAATGTAAATCAATGTTTAAATTTTTTTTTTTTTTTTTCAAATTTAATTATGTCTTCCGAAAACAACTTATGGCCAGATATGACAAAAAGTTGAAAAAGCTCACAGAATACTTTCATTATGGAAATGCTGTTTCTTGCTTTAAAGGGAGTACGAAAAGTAAACAAATTCTTTTGAACAAAACCAAATTTTTTACTTGCTATTGATGGTTTTGCCTATCATGGTCTCTATGTATCATCAGAATGATGATGTGCAATGGGACATGTCCTTCCCCCACTCTTTGGTAAAATTAGCCATTTTTGGTTCTTTTCAGCTATTTTTTGACAATTTATACCAAACGTTCCCTACCCCACTTTTTTAGTCTACTTCATAGCCCCTTTTAGACATTCATACTTTAATATCGACTCATCTCACAATGATTTCAAGCCAGAACAAGAACCGCTCCCACCCAGAAACCGCGACGCTCTCATTTTCTCTGGGCAGAGCGGTCAATGAAGATGTGTGTTTTATGGAAATGATGGCATCAAAAAGGGAATGCAAAGCAGTCTACCACTTTTCAAGACGCATTGACGTCGCTGATAATAAAACATCCACAAACAAAATATTGTAGAGTTTATGAAGAGTCTGGAGCAATAGATGATATGTGAACATGACTGTCCCTCTAATTGGAATGTACAATGACTGTCTAACAATTGCATCCATGCTATCATTTAATTTGTACTACCGGTATATATCATTACCTGACTACACATCAAATTAAAACAATTGATTTCCATTACTAGTTGACATTTGTTGGGAACCATAATTGAGCACATGTCAATAATAATGATTTGGAGCTCCAAATGTTATTGACAAACATCAATGTTGAAGGCAATTTATCACTGTTTATAAACTATTTCTGTCACAGCCATTAAGTTATTGAGTGAACGAATTTAATTATTATCACTGGGTGAAGTATCTGCCATGCTAATAGAAAAAGACATTATTGGTCTAATAATCGATCATGTTTATATTAATATGTGTTTAGTACTGTTTACCTACTTAATTTCAAGAAAAAATAAAGACGATCATACCACTAAGGGAAACATCAAAGACCCGATCAAAGAACACCGCTAACCGGATATATTTTCGTATCTCTATTCAATGAGTGCGTATTTACACTTTGCATCAAGTCAATGAGAGCGTATTGCGTAGGCATGATATGCCTATACAGCGAGATACATATATAAAGGTGATTCACGTATACCAGGCACGTAAAATGCATGCGATACATAATATGTGGAACAGTCATCAAACTTTTGTATTGTTTTTCCATTTTTGCATCAATTAAAATGTTTAAAAACTTGGTTATTTCAATATTTAGAATGACTTAGCAATAGTGGTATGATAAGTCAGTGTCACACTTGGTTCAGCCTCCGGCTTCACCTAGTATGACACTTCGCGCACGATAATTTCCTGTACCATACCTCCGCTTCACCTAATAAACTAATAGTATCCCAGAAGAGTAATTTTGAAAATGCTGTGTCAAAAAGCTCATCATGGTACATCACGGTGGTACATACACAAGTGTATGATATAAAATTGGATTGATTGAGCCCATTTTTATTGGTCAAGCCGAGTTTTTAAATATTGGACAAGACATATTTTCAATATTACAGATTTGTGTCTCTTAATTACTGCTTGGTAGGCATTTTGAGTATTCAATATATCAAAAGAAGGCAATATTTCCTCATTATATTTTGTTGAAAAATCTCGCAGAACCTTTTAAAGTATAGTATGCAAACTGTGAGAGGAAGCCCCACCAGTACAGTTCTTCGAGGGGGTGAACCAAACCTGCCTGGTTATCAAATTAATCAGTGACAAGGTTATCTTTGAATTTGACAGGTGTTAATTGATGGTTTAATGCTATTGCATCAATTAGCACCTGTCAAATTAAGAGATAACCTTGTCACTGATTTGGTTCACCCAAGAAGAACTGCTCTGGCAGGGCTTCCTCTTTAAAACACCCTGTTATATCTATTGCATTCTTGCATATCATCTTGATGGATTGATGAGCTGAAATGTTGAAACTAAACCAGTAATACAGAATTTATTAACCCCATGAGAACTACCAGCCGATTGGCCAAAAAGAAGTTTTCATTATCGATTGGACCAATCAGCAACATTGTTAGAACCACACAAAAAAATGGAGTGAATTATTTGCAAAGCACTATTCTAATTGGTGATTATTAGTGAAGATATCACATAATTGACCAATCAGAGGCAATGTTAGATGGGCAGGTAGTGCTCAGGGGGTTAAATTGATAAATATCTAGTCATATATTTTATTATGATTGATACCTGCAGATGATCACATACATACACATGACCTATATCATCGTATGTCATGTTGATATTTATGACATCTAAAAAAAGATAACACGCTTTGCAAAATCTGTATACAATATTCATAAAAGCCTACACACTATCTTCTTCCCATGAAATATTAAATGATAACAATTTCAAACCTAAACCAGGATATAATAATTTCATTACATCTTCTCAATATACTATAAGATGATATTTTAATCATTACCAAAGGATGAGCGGTTGCCTAGCAACTACTATCATTACAATACTTCTGGCGTCGCATGAGTACCATTTAGCCATTGATCATGTTGGTAAATGAATGTGCAACATTATTGGAATTCATTCTCAGTAGTACCAGATGAAAACAATTTGTTAGGCAGACTGATACAACATAAATTTTATGCCATTTGACAATTTCTAATGCGACGCATGGATAGGTATCATTAATAATGCACGGTTTAAAATAGCAAATATGTTGTGTATCAATTTTATCTAAATTCATCAAAATAATTTAATACAAAATATATTTCTTTAACCATAACTATACTGTGTACTACAAAATATTACAGCAATCACCCTATTCATATACCTATTCATTGCCCGAAACATCAATAGCTACTGGTGGGCGACCAAATGCGTGGCATGCGAGGGGTCTCGGGTTTGAATCCCACCCCAAACAAACATCTTCTTTGTTCATCTTCTAAATTTATTCATTCATTCCTTCTTTCCCTTCCATTCGCCATGCAGAGCTCGCATTTAAAAAAAATAATTTGTTATATATTTTTCTTTGCAAGAAACCCATAATTTATCTGCCTCAAATTTGATTGAGGCCAACTTTCTTTATGTCTGTCCTCGTCCTTCTTGAGCTGGTGAGGTTTCATGTCATTACTTGTTGTTTTTGTGCTTGCTTGCTCGCTTGCTTGCTTGCTTGCTTACTTACTTACTTACTTAATGTGATCAGTATGCTACACTGAAGAAAAAGCCAAATAAAATGCACCAGTGTCCTTACTTATAAATATGTTCATTGGTATGCATATTGCACTTGTGCATTTACATCTCATAATAACACCTTTTACTGGATTCAATGCAAGTACCATTTTTTCCCAACAATCCCACGCCTTCCCCCTCCCATCAGTATGCTGATGATATACATCAAACCCACAGGGGAAGTACACCTTGCGAACTTGAACTTGTGAAATGACTTAAGTCAGTTTACTTGTCCTTTGTTAGTGATGGTGTTGTGTGCATGAATTATGAAGAAGCTGGGAATAGTATTGAGTATACAGGATTAGTTTCTGCTCTATTTGTAGCTATTTGTGTATGCATCAAGCACTTTTTTACTGTCACCAAAAGGCCCTTTTCCTTCAATTTTGAACACATTTCTCATTGAAAGTTCCCAGTTTTTCTCAAAAAATTCACAGAATTTTTTTCTTAAAATATTTCCAAAAATTTCAAAATTTTGATGCCTCCCCCAAATTTAGTAAATTTAGACAATTTCCCCAGTCTCATTAAAAGACCCTTTTTGGGCCTTCTCCTCCGATTACCCTTTTTTTTTGGTCAAATCTCTCACTGAAATGCTCCTAGTTTTGAACTGGTGTCTGCACATCCATGTGACTTCCAAAGTCAAGTGCCCCCACTCGACCAAGACATGATTCATGCGATTTGTCCAAATAAAACAGACCTATGTGGTGTGAAAAGTAAATTTTCAGCTTGGCGACGGTGGTTAGTCTACATTCCTTCATGTTCTCCCTTCAATATATCTTGAAGTTGAAAGAAAAGAAAATGTTGACAGGCATATCACAACATTTGAATCTAGTAACTTTCATCATAGATTGCTTTCATACTGTATATATTCATTTTTGATCCCAACCCGGGATCCCAACATGAGCAAGTTCGCATTAAGCATATCATGAGGCCTATTCAGATGTAGGACATACAATAAGCATCTCAAAAAAAGTAACTGACCCCCCTTAAATAAAGGCCATTATTAAAAAACGGGCTATTGTATTACAAATCTGTAAAATGCGTTGGAAGCAGAATTTATTTCTGCGCATTTTGACACTTCATTTGACACAATAGCCCAATAAAACACGGGTCAATTTAATGTAGTGAGGTCCAGATTTGAAAGTTGCACTTACAACAATACAAAAACACTCAGATAGCATTACGCAGGTTTCCTTCCATTATTACATTATACTGAATACAAATCAATAGAATTTACTGCAACTTTCAAATCTTAGGTTATATTGATTCAAATGTACGCTGTGACGTCAATATTTAGACAATTGCTACAAATGAGGTGTCAAAAGGCGCAGAAATAAATTCTGCTTTCAACATATTTTACAGATTTGTTATACAATCTCCCATTTTTGAATAATGGCCATTATTTAAGGGGGGGGTAGTTACTTTTTTTGAGATGTTTAATTCAAAGCTCCCTGCCAGCCATGCCAGCAATGCAATGCCTGTTTAATTAATCTAAATAACAGCTAACAAAACATACATATAGAAACAGATGTACACAAGTATGATAACCATCTCAACCTATCCTTTAATATGTGGATATTATTAATAGCAACTGGTTTATTCAAGTTGAAATCCACACTCCCCCTGTGGAAGATTTAGCTAAAGTCTTCCACAGAGGGAGTATGGGTTTCAAATAGATTAGACAATTGGGTAACTTCGGTCTAAATACTCACCCCAGTTGGGGAAGATATAGGTAAAGCCATATACAGAAGGAGTGGTTTCAAAATAATTAACCATAGCCAATTCTATTTGAAAAACATCCTCCCTCTTACGATGACATTCCTTTAATCTTCCACAGGGGATGTGTGGATTTCTAACAGAATAGCCAATTTATATAGCAACCATTACCTACGATAACACATTATGAAATATGATACAATGTTTATAATAATTACCCACCAACTAATTTTCTCCCCGAAGATATAAGTAAAGAACTGCGTTGTGATGAGAGGTCAGTGAGGGTTCGCGCCTAATAAAGTCCATTAATCGCAGACGAGGTGCGAAACATCGAGTAGCAATAATACCCAGGGGACGCTAAAATTGTATGAATTGAAAGATATTAATTTCAGTATCGCTTGCTTTTGATTGATCGGGAGGCAAAGCTGGATGTTGTTAAACTTAGCGAGTGTTGATAAATGGATCTATTCATTGGCAAGGGATTTTTTAGCTTTTTGTGTAGTAACTCTTTGATGATAAAATCTACAAAAATAACAGAACACAGATCGTTTTACTGAGATAACATTTACTAGCCTGTAACTGACATTAAGTTGAATTTTGAATATCAATGAGGAAATGCATTTTAGGCAGGTTTTTTACAATTAGATTTACACAATTACACAATATTGAGAGAATACTACCATTACTACCAAGATAATCACCCAATAAGCAATGGAAAGTAGGGCTGTTGTCGACAAGGCTTTTGTCGACAATATTGTCTACAAAGAAATTTCCTGATTGTCGACAAGCATGGACCAATTGTTGATAAAAATATTAGAGGTAAGCTTAAGATAAACTTAACATTGCCATTATTTCCTGCATAACTGCATCAGTCTTCTATTTTCATTTGTAAGTGGTGCAGATTATCTTTTCATTACAATCACAATATTCTGATGCTGCGTATATGGGGTATATGGTAAAATTTTGATGCAAACAAAGGACGCATAAAATGGTCTCTGAACTTAATAATTTTGACTTTATTGATGTACTGCTTTGTCGACAACTTGTCCACGTCAGATCTTGAGATTTGATGATTGTCGACAATTAAAAATCCACTCAACAACAGCCATAATGGAAAGAACAAACGTTTTGTAAAATGGGAGATGCAGTCGGGGCCCAGAAACTGTAAAAACCATGCTATGCTCCATCAGCCTATTTTTGATTACTGGTAGACAGGCCCGTACGCAGGGGGTGCACCCTCCCAAATTTGCCAAAGTGTACAAAAAGTCCCAAAAAATCAGGTTTTTACAGGTTTTTCGTCAAAAAATGGCCAAATTTTGGAAAGAAAGTCCACTTTTCACAAAAATGACCCCCCCCCCCTTGGGAAAAAGGTCCACTTTTTCAAAATCAGCACCCCCCAAACAAAATCCTGCGTATGGACCTGCTGGTAGATCACCCGTCTTCCGCGTTTCGTAAATGCATAGTTTGGATTTGATGTTGGTAAGTTCAAAAGTCTGTCATCAGGTACCAAGAAGAAGAAATCTCAAGAAAACAAATAAGAGGAAGCCAACTCAAAGATAAAAAAGACAAGTATTAATTATTATTTATAAGACATTTTCCCCTGAACAAATTAATTCTAAAATATTCATCACTTTCTAAACAAATATTTATATTTTCCCAACAATTTATTCTGCAGTGCTTTTAAGTGCTAAGCATCCTGTAGAGTTGTACATACATCTTTTCTATTCCTTATAGCCTTCTAATTTACAAAGTCATTGCCATTTGACAAGCTAAATGAAAAAGGCTCTGAAATTGATTACTTTGTCTTGCAATAACCTACAACATGTACAGGAAACCCTTTAAAGGACCTGGATCAAACTGATCCAGATCTGGATCAAATATGAACTAGCCTAATCTAATTCCAGATCAACTTTTTAAATCTGAAATTCCAACTCAAATTTGATCTGAACCAGATATGCGATCTGAAATGGATCAAATTTGAGTCCAGTTCTGGTTCAAATTGATCTTGAATGGATTAAGCTAAACCAGATCAGATTTGATTCAAAAATTAAGAAGAGTGTGCCCATTTGAGTGAAAGATACTGTAGCACTGTCTATGTTATTGCAACAGATAACAATGAGAGATACAACAGAAAGCTGTGCAGGTGCATGGTTAAGGGCATACTGATGTAACTCAGATAGTTGTGCTGTCAATGCTACCACCTAAGGCGTACATGGTATACATCCTTATTTTAATTACTACAATAACTAACTTGTCATGCTGACATTGCATCTTTCACAACAAGATTTGTTGAAGCAATCTTCTTACCCTTGTAGGTTCCTCTATATCAATGACTGATACTTTTGAGACAGGTTTTATGTTACCATGGTTACTGCAAATTTATGCAACAACAACAAGCATTCCCCCATTTTTTTCTTTGCCCCCCCCCCCCCACGTTCTGACAAAAGTCACAGGAAATCCACTATTTGAGATAAAATTTGCCACTATTTGGATCAAAATCGCCTCATTTTAGAAAAAAAATTCCCAAATTTTTCCCCCTCACCAAACAAATTCTCCTTGCCCCCCCAAAAAAAAATCCCTGGCACTGCCGCTGACCACATCATTAATATTTTTTCTTATGAAGGTTTGAAGATTGGTGAAGTTCGTGCAGTTACCATTGTTACAGGCCCCAGGAAGAAGTGTTCAGTCACTGAAAATGATAGGATATGTATGTGTGACCAGAAACAATTCCAGTTTGCATACTTGGATACTTTTTCGAGACCCCAGCATGCTTTGTTCTTTACTGTCCAATTTGCTGCACATTTTATTATCTTATTTTTGTGTTTTTGCTCTAAAGCAGCAAATATTGTGGAAAGGTTTGATAAAAACCATCTTAATTGTATAAATTCCAAATAGCAAGTTCTTTCGTTCACTATGTTCATTCAGTTTTATCAGTTTCAAACCCCCTCAAAAATGTATGTTCCAGATTAGTTCCTCAAGATCATCAGTATGATATAGTTCCTAAGGAACCGTCCCTTTTCATAACAATTCAATTCCCTGTAAAAGATTACGACACACACCTATACCAAAATGCAAACTGAGTGTCAACCTCAGGTGACAGGGCCTCTTTAGCATCCCTGTCATTGCTATCACTTACATGTTTCCTTGCTCCTTGTTTGGGATACATGAAGTAACAACTCCTAACATGTCAGTGTGATCACAACTGCAGGGGAAACTATTGTCAGGACGATACACCTTGCTTGTAAATATGTTCTGTTTAAAGGTGCATTGTGGAATTTCACACAAATTGCGCTCTCAATTTTGGTCAAAGTCCAGTTTTTAACATGTACACAATGTTTGTCCATATATTAATCAGCATCTAAAATAATTAAGCTGAAATCAGTGTCTTTTATGTAAAAAAACATGACTTTGTAATAAAATTCTGGAACCAGACCTTTATTCCACAAGAAGAGTTGAATAACAGATAAGTGTAACAATGTGCTCATAATATCGTCTCTAATAAACATCCCCGGGTGTTGGATTTTTCCAGGGGGGCATCTATAAGGGGTGAATTTTCAACGATAAAACATAGGCAAACTCCATGTAAACTTATAAATGTACCTGGAAATGACAAAATATCGCCAGGTGATCTCTGGTTGTACTTCCTGTACTTAAACTTCAGGGTTGCAATGCTATTTTTGGTTATTTACTCGAGGAATCATGAACATTTCTGCATTTTGGTCGAAAAATATGAGGGGGCATTTATTAGAGGGGGAGAGTTTAATAGAGACAATATGGTATGTGTTTTATTTTCAATACTACAAATTTTTGACTCTAAATTGCTGCTCCATAGGCTCTTTGAATATTCAATCTAGTGTGATTTTTTTTTTCAAAATATCTCGGCTTTATAGCTTTTATATCCGCTTTGTTTCGCATTGCTTTGCATTGTGTTGCATTGTTTTGCATTGCTTTGCTTTACTTTGCTTTAGTTTGGTTCAGTGGTTTGAAATGGTTTGGTTCATCTGAGTTTTATCCATAAGATTGAATAGAAAGAGACTTTTGCACATCACATTTGAGATTACATTAATTTCATGTGCTTGTTTTGATCCATGAAATAACATTAAGCGCATTTACCCCCAGGAATTTACCCCAGACATTTGTTGTGTTAAGACAAAATAATTCATGCTACTAGTAGTACTAGAGTGCAATTTGATGTCACATTGTTAGTACACTGGAATCCATCACCATACAATCACAAAGACCCTTGCATTCTTCAACTCCCAAATGAAGGCCTTGTACAAATTGCATTTCACCTTCCTTACATCAGGTAAGTGAATTCACTAGAATCCAAAACATTCTCATCTAATAGTGCACAGTTCTTTAACCCCAATACATTTGTACATTCATTGAATGACCTTTGAAAATTTGGGAACAAAAACTCATACTCTGTAACTTGAGGTCAAATTTTGCACCATGATTGTTTAATTGAGGTTATTGGACTATGCCATTGGAATGAGGCCATTGTGGTCCATAGTGATTGGGCTATTTCATTTAAAATCCACACTCCCCCTGTATAAGATTTAGCTAAAGTCTTCCACAGAGGGAGTATGAGTTTCGAATAGAATAGACAATTAGGTAACTTCAATTTGAAATACTCACTCCTGTTGTTGAAGGTATAGGTAAAGCCATAATCATGATAATACAGGGGGAGTATGGGTTTCAAAATGATTAACTCTGGCCAATTACATTTGAAAAACATACTCCCTCTGTGGAAGATATTGCCAAAATCTTACACAGGGGTAGTGTGGATTTCAACTGAATAGCCCAATACACACAGAATCTTGCTTCAAATTGTAAAGGGGAAGCTTCCAGGCAACAATTCTGTAGATTCAATTTAATGTGTCCTACATGGGGACAAGTTGGCGACATGGTATACCATTATTAATTTGAAACCTATAAAAATGTTCAATCAGAAACAATTGTTTTTTGGGGCAAGAGGAAAATTAGAAAATATGCCCAAGGGAGGATTTTACGCTTACCGGAATCATGTCCAAAGCCTGATAAATAAGGGCCAAACTATTCCAACAGGAATTCTGCAGTAATGTTGAAAGCAACTGTGGTTGAAAGCCAAGTTCTGTTGAAGTGCAGATGGATTTCAGACAACCTGAGCCAAGCTTTTGGAGGGTAAGTGGGTATTTGAATGGGACTGGGCATGGGGGTTTTGTGACCTATTATTGAACTATTTAAAAGAATCACCATACATGTAGTTTAGATTTGAAATCAATGCTTATTGAGTGCTAGTTCATTATGAATATGCAATAATCTTGTGAAGAAGGCCTATTTATTGTTCAAAGTCAAACAAATAAGGTTGAAATCACAACATTTCAACAGCAATACCAAAGAAAATTTCATCAGTTATAGAACTTCACTTAAATGTATGAGAAATGCAACAAAACACTGTAAATCATACAAATAATATTATATCAGTGCAGTTTGGGGAGCAGCGTGGCACACTGGTTAAGGTCTTTGCCTTTGGTGCGAGAGGTCCCGGTTCGATTCCCTCAAGAGGACCAAAAAAAAAAAATTTAAAATTTTTTTTTTTTTTTAAATCTGCGCTCTCCGTGGTTCATCTGATAATGGCGGGGCAGATATGATCCATGATAAAAGACCTCGTTTACAGGCGGTTCCGATCAGGGTAACGCCCGATTGTTGGCTACACTTGCCTGTCCTGTTAAAACACCCGACCAGCTATCTATGGTGACCACCTTCGTTCACCAGGTCACTTGTATCTGGCCGAAGTTTCGTCAGCGTTTATCTCCTAGATTTCAGCTGTTAATGCCTAGATATGCCCGACATAAAAAATAAAAAAAAGTTCTGAAAGACAACTTATCCTTTTTTCCAACAATAATTTACATGGTTATTTTAAGATCAGAGAGATGGACAAAATTGACCTATATGTAACCAAACTATTCATTCATCAATGGAATTGCAAAATCTTATACAGTGCTACTATGGGTGACAGAAAGATTAAATCAGATGCTATCCTTCTTGAAGAAATCTAGTGTTACAATGACAAAAACACACATAAAACCTTTTTGGCAAATATTCATGATTTCAGGGCATCACACAATTCAAGAAAATCCTCAAGTAGATTAACTTTGATCCAATACCAAAGCCTTCAAAAATAATGAAAAGCTTTTATGTTCGTTCTTAATTTCTTGTGACATCTAGTAAGAGGAAGAAAGGGCTTTATTTTGAGCACTTGACCACTGACTTACAAACCTTTCACCTGCTGATTCTGATTTTAAAGCCATACATTGTAACATTTGCTGAGGAGTAACACCCTCCATATTTTTCAAAATTCTGTTTTTACACGATTGTAAATTACTTTATTAAACTAACGTGATCCTGTAAAAATCAAGACTTTATAGGTGCTGTAGTTTTGTCAAAATCTGTGATTTTGAATAAAGCATAGGAACCGGCATTTAAAATGATGGAAATATAATATCGAACCCATATATATATTTTCATAACCGTCTATGTACATGGCGTGTGGGACGGTCATACACACATCAAAGGTGTGTTTTTAGTGGACTGGTTTCTACAGTCCATGCTGATACATGGGTTGATACGCGCACGCGACAACATGCCCAATAGAAAGAGTACAGGTACTGATTTAGTGGGTGACACTTTATGACAAAATTCTTCAAAAGGTAATTGATAGTTTCATGCATTTCAGTCTGGTTGCTGACAACTTTCCTCAGGTCAAGACACTGTAGGAAATGTCCAAGTAAATAGTTGATAATCACTGAAAGGCACACAGCTATTATTTAGAATTATTAATAGCATTCCTAAGGGTCAATTTATAGCCCAAAATGCATTTAATTTAAAATCAATTTAAACTCAAATTGGATGATATAATTCCAGTATGGTGGTCAAATGGTTTTGAACTTGAATATGTCATGTATGTCAACAATTAGTCTTTGTCACAACCTGAGAACTGATGCAAATTGCCCCCTGGCTACACCACTGCGTGCATGGATCGTGCGGGATCTTTGATAAAGACTAGTCGAAAATATCATTTGATTATGGTTTAAGAACAGGGTTATAGCAGCAATGGATTTCCTGTACAGGCAAAATGAATGGCAATGCCTTAAGTTAAAAAACAAACAGAAACAGCCAAAAATTATGATTTCCTTAGAGAAACTTTGAAGGAAGGACCTCTTAAAACATGGATTTCCTGCACACGCCTAAAAACATCTGTTTGAAATTTGCTTGTGCATGAACTAAGTCATTCTATACATTCATTTGAACTCAAACAATATAAAATATGAAATGAAACAAGTTGCACTGGACAGATAAAAGTTCTGCCTATTATGATAGCAACTGAACACTGTCTTTGGGTATTTTCAACAAGTTGACTTGATTAGAAATACTGAGCTGCCTGGTACAAAGCCAATATAGCATGGGTGTAGTGCAGGAAAGCCCTATCTTCAAATAGCTGGCAGGTGTCATATGTGACAAGGAGAATGAGTGGCATGTCGGCAATTTTCAATCAGAGGTTTTTTACATCATTTTCTGGCAGTTTACAAATGCTACATTTTGATGCAAACCCCATCTGATATCTGATTACAGAGTTATGCGCAATTTATCAATGGCTGAAAACAATATAAAAACAAAAGAATTTGAACACTGTTTTTGCCAATATCTCAAAAACAATATTAGCAACATCCGACTCATTTCCCTTGATCGTGTCACAAATATGAAATGAAACAAGTTGCACTGGACAGATAAAGGTTCCACCTATTATGATAGCAACTGAACACTGTCTTTGGGTATTCTCAACAAGTTGAAACTGTACTGAAACTGAGCTGCCTGGTTCAAAGCCAATATCGTCATGATAGTGTGCGTGTAGTGCAAGTAAGGCCTACCTCCAATAGCTGCCAGGTGTCATATATGTACAATATAGAATACAGAAATTGTCATATTGTCTATAGGGCAGCTATTGCAGGATGGGCTTACTTGCACTCTAGCCTGGTCCGGGATGGTACTGTAGACTGATGCAGACTCAGGATATCTGCACCCAGCCACTCCCTGTAGTACTCATCCTATGTGATAGTATCATCATTTCTTTAAGCTTAAGGGGGTACTACACCCCTCGATAAAGTTGTGTCTATTTTTGCATTTTTCTCAAACACTAATAACACAGTCGTAACAAAAGTTATGTATATTATAGGGGCAAGGAATCCAATTACTGCACTGGAATTTCAGTGACCCAAGATAAGCGGTTCGTTATTTATGACAAGAAATAAGGTACCGCTAGGATGTACCTCATTTCCTATCATATACACTGAACCGCTTGTCTTGATTCACTGAAATTTCAGTGTAGTAATTGGATTCCTTGCCCCAATAATATACATAACTTTTGTTACCAGTGTGTTATTGTTTTTTGAGAAAAATGCAAAAATAGTCACAAATTTACCACAGGGGTGTAGTACCCCCTTAACTCAAACCTTTTATATGCTTATAGATGGATTCCATCACTTTCATAAGCTTTTGTACTGCGATCATACTAGTATCCACAGGTTATTCATTATCCTATAATACCTGTAGCTTTTACATCTGCCTAAAATTGAGTATTTGGTCATTTTCTACCAATCGTAAAATGGCATAGCTAGGGGAAAAGAAGGGCTCTATGGAAGACCTCACCTTAATCTCCCACACAGGGGTGTAGATTGCAAAATGGAGTCAACCATTCAGGTAGCCCCATTTGAAATTCACACTCCCTGTGTCATGTCTTCCACAGGTGTGTATGGATTTTAAACTGTATTTTTAGTCCAATGATATAATTATAGGATTCAAGTAAATCTGATATAGAGCGCAGTCAAACTTTTCAGGTCAGCTCAAAAGAGTGCAGCGTCATAAAACCATGATAGCCAATCTTTCCTGCTGCAGATAGTCAATCTTTCCTACTGCACAATCATGATGATACATGATTCCAAGTGATTGTTTTCATTTATGAGGGGTTCTATGTGACATTAAATCCCATCAATTTGAAATCAGTCCTGTTAAAACACATGTTCCAGAGTTTTTGTATTTTAATTTTCAAAGGTCATTCAATGAATGTACAATTGTATTGGGGTTAAAGAACTGTGCCCTGATAGATGAGCATGTTGTGGATCCTAATGTTATTCCTTGTCTCGGCAGAAGACACTTAACTTGCAACTATACACTTACCCCCAAATGACGACTCCTCAGTCGTACATATCCTTGTTTCACCGTGTCGTCAAATTCTCCCGACATCTCGATGGCAAACACCGCTGTGTCCTGACGGTCAAGACCGACACCCCCTGGGTGGTGGTAGTGTTACATTAGAAAGAAAGGCAATGATGGACTAGACATGTACAAAATGTCATGGAGTGAAGCAAGGCAAGGTTAAAATCCTCATTGCTGGCTGTTCTATCAAATCACAATGCAGTGGTAGCTTTTACCAAAATTGACTCCACCGATACACGATTGCCACTAAAGATAGATTGTAGTCGCTTGGCGTCGGATCTCCAAATGTAAAGAACGGCATCTGCAGTGGGGTAAAAAATTAAAATGAAGAAAAAGGTAAGAAATGAGATGATTTCATCATGGGTGATAGCATTTTATTGATTTTTTTCATTTGATTTAAGGGGCACCATGAGAAATGCCCAGATAAGATATCCTACCCTTCCCAGAATCCTTTGCATCAAATGCCTCTCCAAGTACATTGCATATAGGTCTATTTGAGAATCTAGACTGCTTAAACATGGGTCGATAGTCAAGAGGTAAACATAATTTGCAAGATCTGCATGTGCTCTGTTCATTGAGCTACATTTTGTCACTATCAACCCATGTTGCACTAGATAGATAATCAATACAGGAAATAAAAATGGGAGAAATGCATTGTGGGAAGTGTACGGTATCTTCTCTGGTGGTACCTTACATGCAATAAGAACCAGGTAAACCAATGAACTTCTCTACCTGCAAATGGGCTATTCCAGTTGAAATCCATACACCCCTATGGAAGACATGACCTTAATCTTCCACAAAGGGAGTGTGAATTTCAAATGGGATCTCCTGAATGGGTGATTCAATTTAAATGCGGTCATGTGATGTCTTCCATAGGGGGTATGTGAATTTCAACTGGAACAGCCCAGTATGAGCTCCATGTGCCTCACATTTTTCCACAAAGTTTCCTGAACATAGAAGTCAGAGCAAGATATAATTGAATTTGTCCAAACATAGTTAGTATTGGCTCAATGGGTCTGAAATTTAATTTGATGTGTTTGAAGTGTTATAAAACCTGCTTGTAAGTCATAGACCCCAACATAGATAGACATGTTCCAGGGAAATCTAATGATAATTTATACCAAACCAGTTCTCCGGTTCCCCAACATGCTACCAAAATAGTAACCCCAACACTGCCCAATCTAACAAAATCCAACAAGAAAAACCATTGCCCATGTATTCCTTCCATGTGGTGTCATGACGCCATCACCTTATGTGGCCGGGCCAGTGAAACGCCTGTGGTTACTGGTTTTGTGATCCTGTGCATGGCACAGAGGGGTCTAAGGTTCGAATCCAGGGGTACCAAGTGACTTCTTTGCAGCAAAAAAAACCCATGCGGGTTTTAGGGATACTCTATTCACAAAAATAGGCCATGGACACTTGCAAAATCATTTCAAATGTATAAGTTTTAATATGTTGAGTCAAAATGGACATTGACTATACAAACTGACTCACAATTGGCCTCATTGAAACCCAATGTTCGGATAATTTGTATGTCACTGATTAGACTATGCCATATCAATTTTTAAGAAATACAAAAATATATTATTAATCATGATGCACACATTTAGTTGAACTCAAAATAAAGTTGGGACTTAATTGATGCACACAGCAACAAAAAATGAACCATTTTTGCCAATTATAAACCAAACTAAGGATACATCCACTAGCATTTTTCATCTTATCTAGGCCAGGTTCGTGTAAATCTAGGCTGCGTATAATTGCTAAGCTTATTCAATTAATTTTATCCTCATTCCACTTTTCCTCATACCTTGTGGGAGTTTTTCTTTTCTATATGCTGCTAGCAACTCTCATGGACCACTTGCAATTTATGGGACAATGTATGAGCAAAACACAGCTGAATGAAGAACGCTCACTGGAATCATAATTCATGGATAAAAATTTACCAACGCTGACAAAATAAAGCCCTAGCTGGCATCCCTTAGGGTGCGTAGACAAACATTCCATCACATGAATGATAAACATACGGAGAGACCACTGAATCCATAAACGCAATCCGTGCATGTTATACATACACGCAACATCAAATTCAAAAATGCAATTATGCCGACTGACCTTAATTGAAAATTGCCGCCAGTGTGGACGATTGTATACTGTAAGACAGAAGGCAAAGCAAGCAGTGTGTGCGTGTGCGTACTAACAAAATGTAGTCTGCTAAACTCACAATTTGGGGGCTGAATATGAGGAAATTGTAAATGCAATTGCTGCCATATTACACTAGGATGCTCATCTGCCAGGACAAAGTTTCTTGACCCTAATATGTTTGTACATTCATTGAATGACCTTTTAATATGTTGGGTACCAAAACTCATCTTTATTCCTTCCTTCTTTACCTTCCAGTTGCCAAATTGTGGACGTTAGGGTTAAGGGTTAAGATAGTGACTCTTGAGATGATTAATCCTGGAGCAACTTTGTTTTATGAGGAAGCATCAAGTCCGTCCAAGAAGGGTAGATATAGAAAGGAGTCTAATAATGATTTCTGTGAGTGACCATGGAGTGACCGTCAGGCCATAGACCCTAGAAAGAAGGATTTTGCCTCCTCACAACAATCATGCTATGCCCGCATAGACTCCAAATCGAGGGTTTATGTCCAGAAAGCCCTAACTGCAATAGCTGCCAGGTGTCATATGTTTAAATGTATACAATATAGAATGCAGAAATTGTCAAAAATGTCTGGGGCAGCTATTGCAGATATGGCCTTCTTATCCTAAACCCTCAGCATGGTGGCATTGGCAAGGGATAGAACAGCGGACATATAGCCTGAACATGAAGTGAGGCAGCAATCATTTTACAACCTTATGCTCATAGAGAAAATTTGCTTGAAGGGTTAAAAGATGCATGCATAGATACCTTACAGATAAATAGATAATTACTTGATGCCGATTGATGAAGATCCACCATGAATTTATCAACTGGAATTGTATGTGTAGGTACAGCATAACTATGGTGATATAGGGATGGTAAACTGCTAAAATGCTGAGTGTGTTATTTTGCTTCTCAAAATGGGCTATTCCAGTTTAAATTCACACCCCTATGGAAGACATGACCTTAATCTTCCACACAGAGGGTTTAGATTTCATGGTGTTATCCGGGTAACCCCATTTCACACTCCCTATGTGGAAGATTAAGGTCATGGAAATAGGGGTATGCAGGTGTACGTGTATGAACTGGAATAGCCCTGTGAGAAAGCAATGAAATAATGTAATTTTTTTTGGCAGATATGAATTAATGCTTTGAATTAAAGATGTGTAAACCCTAGCCTATGTTTGTTGCTTTGTTTGTGATGATCGAGCCGGCCGGGGTGGTCCTACAATCCTATAAAAAACTAAAATTGAATTTGTCCGACTTCAGACTGATTTTGCCTGATCACACCACATATAATGAACTTGAAAACTGGATTTTGGATTTCCCTGACAAGTGACTTTGCTTGATCGCATCACATATCACCGACTCACCTGTTCCTCTCTATATACTAGCATGTACAACAGAACATAAATTAGAATTGAATCACCAAGATCATTAACGTAATACGGATGACCACAAATGAACCGTATCATCACAGATCACTCAGTCACCATAAGAACGTACATTATGATTCACACACAGTGTGGTAGTGAATAAATTGTAAATTTAGCTCAGACGTGACCAATTTTGTTCATTACTTTATCTAAACACTTCATAACCAATAAAAATAGTGGATATTTTTAGTCTCTTCCTTGCTAGGTCCCACTTTTTTCAGGTTTTTCAGTAACATGTTTGAAACTGGATTTTTGGAATCTCTGTCCATGACTCCATGGTCAGTGCAATGGTTTCAGTATATTTATTTGTTTATTTATTTTTGTAGAAACCAGTTTATTATTTATTATTATTATTAACCCACATCCCAGCAAACGCGAAAAACATGTTATACTTTGGCTTTTGGTTTAGATAAAAATATTTTGTTAACATTAAATGTCAGGTTATATGAAGGTCATGGAAACGTTTTAAAACGTTTTGTATGAAAACACACTATATACAGCAATATTTTAAAATGTTATTGAAAAATATTTTTTTCAAACATTTTTTTGCCAAATATTTTGTCAACACTTAAATAACATTATGTTTGAATATTTGCAGTAGGTTATCAACAAATGTTTTAGAATGTTATGAAATCGTTTTACACCATTTATATGTCCTTTATATAACCCAACATTTAAACATTTTCTGGCAACCTTTTCTAACCTTTTCAGCTCTTTTGCGAATGATGTCGAAAACCTTTTGTGTTTGCTGTGATGTCATTTTAATGTATACATAATGCCTCAATAAGCTCATCATGGAGTGCATGGAGCACTGGAAGTCCATAACATCATTTAGATGAAGATAGAAATGGCACATAATCAAATTGGCCCATTTTCCTGTCATAGAATTTAGAAGCTTTCAAAAGTGTCATAAAAAGTGGCTCAAAATGCCGACAGCGAGACATAATTGTAAATAGCATCTAGACATTGCTTTGTACTTCGCTAGTTGCTTCTACTACATTTATTATCTGAAAGTATGAAAATATGCATCCTATAATAGCACAAATAAAACAAAAATATGTAAGCGAGAGGCTATGAAGGGGACTCTTGATTCCTGTTGAAGGTCAACCCAATGAAGCTCTATTCTGGGTCCTAATTGATATGGTATATAATTATCTACACCTGAAATCTGTTTCTTTCCTCTACAATACTTTGTGGTTGTTTGTGAATTTGTTTGTTTGCTAAGTGTTATGGCAAGATTATGCTTTAAAGGTTGCGACATTACATAACAAATTTACATGTTTTAGAATTTTGTGTTTGGACCCACAACTAAAAGAACTTACAAAATATATGTCAATTTCATTTCTTATTTTGTGCCAATAAAAGGTTTAAGTAACAATGCTTGCAAATACAAATTCTTTCGAATGCAGAGTTCAATTATGTAGTTTGCGATGCAACCGGTAGCTTAATCCAACCCTGCACGGCAAGCTTCCTTAAACACAAAACATTTGTTAATGTTCAATTTACAGTCTGACATACTTCAAGAGGTGCACTTTTCTCATACTCAATAACCCAGAAACCTATAAACCTAAGGGTCCCATTTTACTTCAATTTTATTTTTAGTCACATTCTGGCCAAATAAGGGGAGTAGATTCCTATCTTGACCTATATTCTGTGGTTAATTTGCAGCAACGCATTTCCTGATTTTATCAGCGGTTTAGCGTGTTTACAAAAACTCATGTGTGTGTAGCATTTTATAAATCAGAATTTTTAATATTCATTATATCCAGATTTTGGCAGTAGGCTTTTTTTTATCGTCTTGATTAAATAAAATTTAGTATTTTCACCCCCCCTAAAAAAAACAAGAACATGCTGAGTTGATCCTATATCATAACATGTGAAGTATCATATTTGGCATAAAACCATGTTGGTGTCACTCAAAAGCTCCTTAATCCAGCAAACACAAAACTTTTAACAGAAAATGTCATATCAAGTTATATAAAAGGTACAAAACATTTTAATAACATACAAAAAAACATTTTGATGCAAAATATTCTAATAATGTTGGCAAAATATTTTGCAAAATTGTTCGCCCAGAAATATTTTATTACATCATTTTGACATTTTTGAAATGTTGTTATATAGTGCATTTTTCTACAAATGTTTTCACGATATAATCCAATATTTAAATGCTATTAAAGCATTTTGAATAAAACCAAAATACCGGTACATTATAACACATTACTAACATTTTAAGAACAGTTTTGTGTGCTGGTTACTAAACAGTGACAGCTATACCAAACAATAACAAAAATCAAATTGCTGACACGTTCCTCATTTTGAGGGAACAAATGATATAGTGCTAGATCATAATTTTTCAGATTTATTTTCATCCAGAATTTATTAGAGATTGCTGTTGATTCATATCACCATTGTCCTCCATCAAGAGATTTTATAAGACAGTCATCAAATCATAACAATGATACAATATTGGTAGTGATAGCGCTACCATTTACAAAATACAATTTTCCATTTCCACCAGTCCACACACACTTTACCCTCTCCAGGCGGGTGTCGACTGCAGACGACAAGTTTCAATTTTTTTTTTTAAATTTGGAAAAATTTCAGGATTTTACATTTTCATGACTATATTTGGAATCAGCATAAAAAATGCATTCAAATGAGTACAAACAAGCATAGTATTGGTTCAGTGGTTCTTAAGATAGCTCTTGATATTTTGAGAAAATATCTCAAAACTAGGATTTTTTATGTTGAAGCTTATGGCCAGCACACAGAGCATTACTGTCTCATTTGTATGCCTAGTCACGTAACAGTAAGCATGGTCGCTATATCCACCCTCATTGCCCTGTTGGTTATTGGCCCAACGTTTACTGAAATAGAATCATCTGTGCCAGGCGCATCATAATCACTAAATAGTGCAAACCTAAATTGTTACAAATGCTATATCCACAATACATACACATCGTTTTTGTTTCCCCATGCGTAATGCTTGCACGAAACACCGAGTATTACCACAAATTACTTCTTGTAATTTAAGATTGAACCCAAACGCTCCTCAAGGGAGATCGGCTCGGCTTGGGCTATTCAGATTACTGAGAGCTACCGAGTTCATAACGTGAACGAGAAAGACGAGACTAGCTCTGCTTTGTATAATGATAACAGACCCTAGTAGAGGTGAATTTGGCTTTGTGTTTATGAGACTTAAGAGCAGTAGCCAATATATAGGGACTTGATTGCATGTTTTGATATGCAATTATTTCATTGCTTTCAACTGCCAGGGATGTATAGACGAGATCTGAAGGCTTTGCTATATGAGTGATGACTTGCCAGCTTCATTTATTAATTTGAAAGTGCTTAAATTTCTAGGTATACTAATCATGCTATTAAATACATGATCATGAAGACTTCATGCTGGAAATCATATCAAAAGTGTTTTATGGCACAAAACTAACTGTCCATTCAATAGTGAACTAAGTTTTGCACACTGGTTCAAATCATTATTTTGTGCACATCAAAATAAAAACAAAAAGTGCACAATTTAACACTCGATGAATAGCAGGGCTTGAATCGGTAACGACCTGAACATTTCAAGTACCACTCCTATTTGCAAAAGTACACTTGAGGGGAGACCCAACTCTCATCCTTATTTTGTCACACCAGTAGCAGGGATGTGTGGAATGATTCGGTCATCAAGGGGGGAACAAAGAGGGATGAGACGCTGACCGTCTGCCGGAATAATGTGATCTGTGTGAGTTCAGAACTCAGGCTTGCCTTGATACAAGAATTCATTTGCCTTTCCCATAAACCAGTATAAGATCGGAAAACGTGCAATTATGTTCAGTCATTTGTGAGCTCACTTGATTGAACTTTTCAATAAATCCCATAATTCCTTGCGCTTAGATCGAGATATCATCATACCATAGATCATTAGATGATCTATGATCATACGATGTCATGCCGACTTGCAATGCGCAGTAATGATGTGCGCATTGATGTGGCATCAAATGACGACATCTCGGGTCTAACTGCAAGGAATTATGGGATTTACCGGAAAGGTCAATTGGGATTTATTTCAGTGCAGCAGTACAAAAAAAATAGTAACATTTCTCTCACCCCAACACACTGTTTAGCACGCGTAGGTATAGGCAGTGTGCGAACAGAATCTCATGGTTTGGAAGTCATGTATTCAGATTTCCTTTTACAAATTAAGCGTACTGCTAGCTGTCCAGCGCGTATTATTTGCACAAGGTTCAATGCACACGCTTAACGTCACGCACATATATACGCGATGGTTAAGCTGTCAAAGGAAATCTGAATAAAACTTTAGTGGTTCTGTGCTCAGAAGAGTCAAGCATGTTCTTGTAATTGTTAAGTGTCAGACCTATTTGAAAAGAAAAGGGGGATCATCCCTGGTTCGGATACCTGCACCCAACCTCTAGGTTTGGCGGAGTGTGGTTGTAACCGACTGCTATGGTGACCTAACCAAAGCAAAAGTAGAATGGACCAATGCAACATTTCTATTGTAAACAATGGCATATAGACACCAGTGAGTCAGACTTGATCACCCTATACAAAACTATGTCTTCGTTTTTAGTTACTGAGTTTATTGCGCATCAAAAACATACCTCATCAATATTCATTACTGTCTTCATTTCAGCCATATCAGTAATATCACGCCATGCTCCATCAAAATTAAATAGATTCCAATTTGTCGCCACATTTATTACTCCAAACATACATTTTGATATTGATACAATCATTATTGTATCACTTTTCATATAAATTCACGGTAACCATGGTAAACTTCCATACCAAGCTGCTAAAAGCTACTGACATTTAATGGGCTATTCCAGTTGAAATCCATACACCCCCTATCAGTTCGGCAAATCCGTCAAAACGGGATGTATACCCCGATCGGGATGTACATCCCAATCGGGATGTATATGGCGCATTTGGAAATGAAACACGAGGGCAGTTCGTATTCGCTATCGCGTACCAGGGTACGGTGTGACAAACACGCTGGCGGAAATTTGTTCATGGTTTCGGAAAATTTTAAACATGTTTAATCGATTCCTTACAAAATTTTACCCATAGGTTATCCGTGGGGAAAAAGGGGTTTACCGTTGCAAAAAAAAGTTATAGAGCCTCAAAGTTGGATTTTACGTTAAAAAAAACTAAATTTTGTAAGAATTCAGGGTCCCAGAGCTTCCCTAGTTAGGTTGTCGCAGAAAAAGCAGGCCCAAACGAATGTGGCGACATTATAAAATGTGTTTCCAACAATCATTCAGTGTTAAGATGAAATTCACAACTTTTATCTATAATCATTTGCAAAAAACAGAGCTCATTATAAAACAGTTTTGAAGATATGATCTCGGATGTAAAAATGGATGAAGGATGCAATTTTAGGCCTAAATATTGATCAGTCAAGTCGCACCGCACAGATCGCATTACGCACAATAGGCCTACTTCATTCAAATTTGTGTTTGTTTGTTTATTTTGTTGTTTTTCATTGTTCGTTTG
This sequence comes from Amphiura filiformis, assembly GCF_039555335.1. Classification (NCBI taxonomy): domain Eukaryota; kingdom Metazoa; phylum Echinodermata; class Ophiuroidea; order Amphilepidida; family Amphiuridae; genus Amphiura; species Amphiura filiformis. Next base: position 57,260,055 of record NC_092643.1, read on the forward strand.
TTTTGTTTTGTTGCTGTTGTTGTTGTTTTTGTTTGGGGGGATTTTGTTAAGCAAGGGAGGATTTTGGTAGGGGTGCAGCTGTGCAAGGCAAGCAACTTTTAAGTTCGTTGAATAGATTCATCATGCAGCCTCAGTAATGTAGGCTTAGGCCTACACATTTTTGGATTGCTTTTTGACAAAATGAAGTAATTTTTACTCACTATACAATATTTTTTGTAGGACGACACATTATAATATAATTATGTAGTCAGTAATAATTCACTTGGTTTTGAACAAAAATTCAAAATGTTTATCAACATTTAAGGATCTAAAATGAGCGTTTATTATGCGTTTCGACAGTATTTTTGTGGGACATGAGAGCACCTCAGACCTATCGAATTGCATTCTGAATAATGAAGCATGTCTTTCTGATATCAAATAATTTTCATTTTTGAAAATCACAATATAATACAAATTTTATGACAAATCATAAAAATTTGATATTTTTCAAATATTTGATATATAACAGTCCTCAAGTAAATTATATAAATCTAATGATATATTCTTAAAGTGTATGTAGCAGGGAGGAAAAGCCGACGGTCAATTGAAAATTTTGACCTTTCATATTGAAGATATGGATTTTTTCCCCAAAAGACCTAATTTTTTTGGGTGTTTTGGGGAAAAAATCCATATCTTCAATAATGAAAAGGTCAAAATTTTCAATTGATCGTCGGCTTTTCATCCCACCTACATACACTTTAAGTATAAATCATCAGATTTATAAAGTTTACTTCAAGTACTGTTACTGTACTGCTCAGCTCCCTTAATAATTTTTGTGCGGGGGCTGAAAGGTATTTCCTATAGGTGAAGTTAAAAAATTGTGATAAAATAGAGGGAAAATGGGTGTTTGTGACCTAGTTTGCAAAATGTTCTGACTGGGGGGAACCCCCCCCCCCCCCGGAACCCCAGTGTGGCTCACCAAAATGGTATAGGAAGCCAACTTTGAATGTCAATCTTCAGCCAAAATGTTTGAATCTTCAATGCAATGAGGTGTGTTTCACGATTTGAAATAAATGCATGATTTTCTTGGTTTAGGCCTACACTAATGGGCTGTGTAATAATTATTATGAGGGGAGGGTAAATTGGGGGAGGGGGCAAGCCCATTTTTGGCGAGCCGAAAGGGGGGGGGGGGCACCTTTGTTCCATAACCATTAAGGTATAGGACATTTTTAGTTTTTGCTATAGCCCCCGAATGAAATGTATTTAAAGGCCCATTCAGTGATTTGCTCATCCGGACGATCGTAAAAATCATCCAAATTCAGATTTTGGTACCTTTGTCATTGTCATAGATGTGCTAACACAGCATGGGAGTGGTTCAACCGAAAGCCGTGTAGGCTATTTAGGGGCGCACCATTAGATTTCCAGGGGGGCATGGGAGTTTTTGAAGAAAAAAAAATCTTCGCCCACTAGTGAGACGAAAAATTTTTGCCTCACTGATGAGTAAAAAAAATAAATTCCCCACCCAACTTTGTATATAGGTATACATTAAAATTGAAAAATGATATACTTCGCGCAAGGCGGCGTGGCGTAAAAATTTTTGCTGCCTTCGGAGGAAAAAAAATTCCGCCTGCCGGAGGCAAAAAAAAATTCTGCCTGACCCAAACTCCCATGCCCCCCTGAGAATCTATAATGGTGCGTCCCTTAAGACAAAATAAGACATTTTACACAAATCTGTAATTTAGATAGGGCCCTACTTACAGTATCTAAATTAGCTACATGTATTTGACTGTGGCTTCAACTTCGTCATTACTGCTGTTTTCTTCGTTTTTTTGCCAAATTTGTTATTTCAAAAATACCGAATGACTTATCCTTCACTTTTAAGCAATTTATAAACAATTTAAATTTTTTTTTGCACTGGCGCTGGGGATCACTGAATGGGTCTTTATGTTTGTACTCACTCAGGCATTGTCAGGTAGCATTTTGTGCGTAATTTTACATCGAACTAAGTGTTATTCTTTTTTATGCGCATTTTAGTGTCTAAAATGGCCCAAAATGAGGGTTTTTCAATATTGCCGTCCATTTCTAATCTTCACCCCCATAGACTTTACATGTAAAATAAAAAGGCTCATAAAAATTTAATAGCACTTAGTTCGGATGTAAAATTCACACAAAATGCTTTTTGAGTGATTACAAAGATAATTAAATACTTTTCATTCGGGGCTATGTGGAATTTTTTTAATGTATTCCTTGTACAATGACATTTCACAACTTGTCCATTGGAAAGCATTGGTGGGGGAGGAAGCAAGCCGAGAGGAGGGGGGGGCAAGCGATTTTGGCAAACATTCATGGGCGCTTTTTGAATAAAACGCTCAAAAAGGCTTAGGAAAACAGTACGGAAACACTTAAATATGCAAATTTTTCCTATCAGCTGCGCCGCAACATATATCTAGACCATTTAAGATTTGCAAATTGAGATCCCCATGTACTTTTTAGCCTATATTTGACCATTTCGTCAAATTTTACTTTATTTCATTGACTACGTTATCATCATGGTTTATTTGAAATGCATTAGATATTTAGACTATATGCAGATAACATTTTAGGCTGGCCATTTTGGCCTAGCCTTTTGTTACGTGAGGCTACTCGTTTTAAAATTGGTAAGATCTTTAAATGTTGAGCAATATTGAGGATAGGCCTATGCCCATGTTATACATGTAGTGCAATTTCATGCATCCGCTTCACAATTCTTGGTTTTAATTTTTATTTTTTACGTTTTATTATTATCTAGCAGTTTTATGGTTATGGCTAGGTCTATATAGCAGTATAATATAGCACAGTTTATAATAAAATGTTGGGGTCCGGGGTTAGACCTATAGGGTTGGGACGAAATTACAAAACCACTAAAACAGGCCCCATGACACAAGGGAAAAAGGGGTAAAACGAGCAAAATCGCTCAAAAACGCTAAGTTCGCCAAAATTTCCCACAATTTCTGTTAAGTAAGCTTATAATCTGAAAAAAGAGGGGAGATTCTGCAAATAATGTGCAAATAATGTGAAATAATGTGCGATTTACCGCTTTTTCCCTTGTGACATGGGGGCTTAAAACCGACTTCTGCATATTGAATGAAAATCAGTATAGAATAGGCCTACTCAAAAAGTGCTACTTCGTGTGTGTTGCTTATCTTCGAGCTTCGAGTCTCGAATCTCGAGTTTCGAGTTTTATATTTCGAGTTTCGAGTTACATTTTTCGAGTTTCAAGTCTTATATTTCGAGTTTCGAGTCTCATATTTCGAGTTTCGAGTATCGAGTGTCAAATTTCGAGTTATAATATTAATCAATAGTTCAGGGACTAATCACAAAGTGAAAAGAAGTGATAACCCTTTTTGGTTCTACAATGTATATTTTTTTCGCCTAAAAAACTTTTTTTCTGTTCTACTTAGAACCCTTGAAGGGTTCCAGGTTCTACGATAAAGCATTTCCTTGTCTAAAGATGGAACATTAAGAACCCTTCAAAGATTCTATATCAAAAAGAGAAATCTTCTTTAGCCAAGCAAATGGTTTTATCCAAAAAAAACAACAAGGGCCTACTGCTTTTCACTTAGATTGAAAGTACTACTAGGCCTATTTAAATCTTTAAGGTTCTCTATGCATGGATTCTAGAAAGTAGAGTCTATGCTTTATGTAACTTTTTAAAGTTCTTTATATAGTATCATTGCTTAGGGCGCTGAAAACGGGGAAAAAAGAAGGTTCTACGTTGCATTTTTTTTTCTAAGAGAGAACAATGTTTGGCTGATCTATCTTCTGTTTGAGTCCCTGTTAAATCTGATATTGCATACAAATATATTAATTACAATCTTTAAAATAAAAATAAATTGCTTTCCAGCTCGTTTGAGAACATGTGCTTGCAGGCTATAATTAATGTCCTGGAATAAATCAATGCAAATGAGTAAAGTTACGCGGGCCCTGCTGGGCTCCCGGTTGTAAACATGGCGTTTTATACATCCCATTCGGGATGTACTTCCCGCTTATACATTCCGTTCGGGATGTACATCCCGATTTGGTATATATGCTCGTTTTGACGGATTTGCTGAACTGCCTATGGAAGACATGACTTTAGTCTCCCACCCAGGGTGTGGATTTCAAACGGAGTCGCCCATTCAGGTAACCCCATTTGAAATTCACACTCCCTGTGCGGAAGATTAAAGTCATGTCTTCCATGGGCTGTATGGATTTTAACTGGAACAGCTGGATGTGATATAGCATGTAGCACTCTCAGCAGACAAAACCCTTTCAATAATGGAGAAGTAATGTATCAATTTCTTTTTGTCTCAAAATCATTTCAATTAACCCTTTTTATCAAATCATATCAATTAACTCACTTTGATTATTATTTTAAGAGGAACGTTGGACTGGCATGGTATGAAATTATGTTTTAAAAAACTATCTGAGAAGTTTTGAAGAGATGTGCAGGATCAATTATTCCCATACTTTCATTTTTCACTATCGGAGATTGTTTTATTTTTTTGGAGGGGGGAATTGAAATGAAACAGATTTGTACTTTTATTCCAGAGAATGCATGTTTAGTGCTTAAGAACCTGTATACTTCTGAACAGGGAGTTAAGGCCAATATAGAATATTCGATGTAACATGTCTTTGTTATTTAATCTATTCCCATTCTATTTCCAGTAATGTTTAACCTCTAACGAATATGTTATAGCGAATGTCTGGTGGAAATATATTATCAATTTTACATCATCAAATATTCGTTAGAAGTTAAAAATTACTGGAAATAAAATGGAAATAGATGTTTTATCAAATATTCTACATCCAAAAAAAAAAAGTCTGTAGCAACCTTCACAGCTCAAATTTGCCACAAAACAATAGTGGAAAATCAATAGGATTTCACTCTGCTGGTAAAGGACCCAACAGATTTTTATAAGAGGATGTAGAATATTAACATATCTTTGTTATTTAATCTATTCCCAATCTATTTCCAGTAAATGTTTAAGTTCAAACGAATGTTTGGTGACATCGTAAAATATATATATTTCTACCAGATATTCTACGTAACATATTATAGATTTGTTAGAACTTAAACATTACTGAGAATCGAATGGGAATTCAAAGACTCCGAGTCTGTGGTGGCATTTAGAGCCTTCTGAACAGTAAAATATAGAGCTTTTTAGAATTCATTCATAGATCATCTGCAATTGTTCATCCTCCTTATTACTTCTTTTATAAATCCATTTTTCACTTTTAAATTCTATTCAGTTTTCTGAATACTTTTCTTGTATCATATGAATGTTTTACGGAGATATAGAGATGGTACCTAAGCGACTCCATTCTCTATTCTGAATGTTGTTTCCTTTTCAGTTGTTTTGTTTAATATTGTATGATTGAAATGATCAAATTAAAAAATAATCCTGTTATACATGCATGTATTCATTGAGTTGCCGACAAGCTAGGTACATGTATATATAATCTAATATTAAACATACCAGACAATATCTCATTTAAATAACTCATTTGTAAATGATACACACAAAATGACATTTGTAAACATGCACCTGTCTGCTCTCCAATGCAATGAATGAGATAAAGGAGAGATATAAGTGCTGTACTCTATTGTGTATCAATGATAGATATCTTGTTTGAAAATATCATGTCAGTTTACTTCAATAAGGAAATAAGCAAAATCTAGTAAAGAAATATGTATAATGTATAATCCTGGGCTGTCGGAGCCTGTGCGGCGAGCTTTCAGAAAAACAAATTAAACAATTTTCTTTGATTAAAAAAATAAAAATGGTACGTACTCTCTTTAAATGATCATACCTAGAATAGAATCACAAAAATGTGACAGTTCAGGCAGATTCACCCCCTGACCCCCAGAGGGGCTCTGTCCATTCTAACCCTGCTGGGGGTCACCCTCAGAGCCCCTAGCAGCCACCTCACTACTATTTATTACCTTCTGATGGGCTGGTATAATTACAGGAAAATAGTTGGCACACATCAAGACATTTGACATTTTGACAACACCTTTTAAGTATGAGTCATGTAACTATGTTTAATGTTAAGGGGGTATTACACCCCTGGCCAATTTTTTGTCTATTTTTGCATTTTTCAAAAAAATTATAGCACATTGGTGACACGTAAGATATGTATATTATAGGGGCAAGGACTACAACTACTGTACTGAAAATTCAGCAACTCAAAGCAAATAGTTATTGATTTATTGATCAAATATTGGTTTTCCCTCATTTTTGACTGTAACTCCACAACTGTTGTCTGTGCTGAAATAAAATTTCCAGTGCAGTAGTTGTAGTCCTTGCCTCTATAATATACATATCTTACTTGTCCCAAATGTGCTATAATTTTGAGAAAAATGCAAAAACAGGCACAAAATTGGGCAGGGGTGTAGTACCCCCTTAAGTATAGGACTAGGACCCTTCCCTTTTTTCCCAATTTCCCTCATGTCTGGAGGATCCCGTCTCAAAACCATGTTTCACCGAATCAAGGAGCACAATTTCATGGTTAATTTACATATTGCACACCAGAGTGTGTGTCATCATGATGTTTCTTGATCGTATTAAACTCCATAGGAACAACATGAACATTACATTCCCTGAGAACACTTATGTGATATTTAGTCCGCACGATATACTCATGCAATACACTCTATTCATGTTCAACTTCATTCACCTGTGTAAGCATGACCTTGTGCACATCAAATAGGGAAATGTTTTAGCATAACAAAAGGGCAAGCTCCGAATCGTCTGTAAAAGCTACGGAGCATGAACAAGGCCCAACTTTTTGAGAGCCAACACCCTTTATTCACTGTAGAAGTGACGTAAGGCTATCATAGCAACTATTGTTGACTATATTGCCCTGCACTACAACGTTCATGTGGTACCTATGCATTGTACCACATCATGTTGATAACTCGCACCTGTAAGATTAGTATCTTTGAAAAGAGCGGTATTGTATTCAATCTATGATTGCAGACATACACAGGTAATGAGTGCAACCTGCTTGTAGTGCAGGGTGATAGTCAAAAATTGTATTCATCTTTAATTTTGCTATGGTAGTTATTCCGATGATGATGTAACTTCTACAGGAAATAGCAAGTTAGTGTTTATCAGTGAAGATGATAATGTAGTATGCATAAGCATAGACAATAGTAGAGTCTCTTATACTGTATATGGTAGAAGCTAATTAATATTATACATATGTATTTGTCCCGCAGCTAATCTTCCATCAGGTCAGTACCAAGTTTACTTTCATGCCACGAGTGGTTACTTGATTAAAACCCAGTCCGCAAATATCTGACCAACCCAATTGTTTTCGTCTCATGAATAGGAGGAAATATGTATACAGTACTTTGGTTGTGAAGTGAAGAAAATGCTTGGGGTTGTCTTATCCACAGTTTATGAAATTATTGGAGCCTTGCTAACCTTTTAGCCTCTGGTATATAAACTGTATAGATGAATAACATTTATTGAAGTGTGCTTCACTCAGGATCCACAACATGCTCATCTATCAGGGCACAGTTCTTTAACCCCAATACATTTGCATATTCATTGAATGACATTTGAAAATTTGAGTACAAAAACTCATACTCTGCAACTTCAGGTCAAATTTTGTATTATGATTGTGTAATTGAGGTATTGAACTATGCCACTGGAATGAGGCCATTGTGGTCCATAGTGCTTGAAAGCACTCCCGTCAAATCTTTGATAAATAAGTCACATCATTTTAATACGATGTTTTGCAAAATATCTAATGGCTTGATTTTTGAAAAGATTTCTAGCTAAAATTTGTAAATTGATGCTCAAATTTATATTTTTGCAAACAACACTACACAGGGTTTCCTTTTTGCAGAGATGCGAGTCAGTGTTGACAAAAAATCTGAAAATGGCAAAAACAATTCCTGAAAAATGTACTTTGCCTTTATACATTTGAACAGAAATGTCTGAAAATGGCATCATCCGAGTGAAATTTCTTGAAATCAGGAAATTTCCTGAAGACTGGCAACACTGCTTTTAAACAAAATATTGGGCTATTCAAGTTGAAATCCATACACCCCAGACATGAACTTAATCTTCCATACAGGCAGTGCAAATTTTAAATGGGGTTACCTGAATGGGTAACTCCATTTGAAATATACACTCCCTGTGTTGGATGTTAAAATCATGTCATCCATAGGGGGTGCAAGGATTTCAACTGGCAAGCTTAATTCTAAACCAAACCTTCCTGTTTTGATAAAAGATAAATCTTCTTTAATTCTCCTTCAATTTCCTCATCAAGGCCACTGATGCTAACGAAACAAAATCACATACTGTCAAATTTGCGCTACGCTTTATGCATCGCTAACTAAGCTACCAGATCAAACTAAAAACACTACATTTTAAGCTTCCACATCAATCCCTGCCACTACAAGGACTCCAAACATATATTAATTTGACATCTGATCTGTAAAGACCATGCTTTAGAAATAAATGCAACTACTCCACAGATCCTGGGCTACTCCTTACCCGTTTGACATATGTCGTCCATCTTCCTAAGCATGACTTCCTATCCGTAACATATACAACCGTTTGTCTGCTGATTCAGAATCAGATTCTCACTTTATACCTCATTCTCAAATATTAGAATTTCAAATGTTCCGAACTGGCATCTTCTTGTAAAATGTACAAGTCCAATATTTCTAGGAAATGATAAATCTGAACTCCAAATTCATTTTGTTACAATGTAGAAAACCAACAGTTGGTTTGCTAGTCTCAGGACCAAGTGAACCCCATGCCATGCATCATATAAATAATCATAATTGCATTAAAGCTGTAATGTACAATGTACAATCTTTTAAAATGAGATTTTTTGGAATATTTGTAATGTTTACACATGTCCCTACTTACATCTAATTGGTCAGCCAAATTCATTGTGTTTTTAGGACAACAGAGTAAGTTTGAATACATATGCACACTTTTACAATACTTGTGATGGCGTGGGGTTATTTACAGTCTGATTGACGGCACCCAAAATAATGTGCAGATTATGTGTCTACCAACTAGACCACTCCCACTGAATAAGAAGCTGCAATTACGTCCATTTTTCGGTTTTATTTTTCGCACTTTGACTATATTTTTAAGCATTTCGCTACTTTTTAAATTCAGCAATATGAATTTTCTAACATAGACCCCACACAAAAGAACACAATTATTTACTCAATTTACAAACATGAAAATTAATCTTCCACAAAATTGCCACTTTAACAGGATAGAGTCGCATTTCAATCAATTCAATTGCATTTATTTGAATATATGTCACATCACAACCAAAGTGTTTCCATTGTACAAAATAGCATATCCCTCATCATTTTGCGAATTGGCTGCCTTGCCTCTGGTGAATCCCACCACTGTATACAAAGCTTTAAAAAGTAATGAGAGGAGAGAGATATATCATAAGCAATGTGCTTCATGTATACATTGGACTCAATCAATGTCACAAGCAACTTCAACGCTACTCGTTCTTCATCAGATTCCATCCTGCAATTCAGTGCAGCTCAATGACTGAGGGCCAGTGAGGTGAAGTTACAAACATGTTTACTTTGAAATGAATAGTGGTCGTTTATTGAAATACTTGCACATAATCTTATCCATGGATAACTATAAGTAGAAAAAAATAGCTTGGAAAGGAGGTTATTTTATAATTTATATTGTCTGTCTTCCAGATGTGGTTAGGCTTTGGGTTTTCTGAAAAATCATACAAAATTAGTGTCTATTTGTATATTTTTAAGAAACCTATAGTACATGAAGTATTAGCATGATTAGTGTCTAGCTACTACTAGTAGCCACACTCATTCTTGATCAACTATTCATGCATGAGCTGTAATGACCTTAAGATTAAAGTGTAAACCAGGCTTTAATCACCTTAATTGACTACATTTGGTTTTAAATTTTGATTGAAAATAAAATGTCTTCCCGATAAATAAGCAAAAAACGCCATAATGCTCTGTGTGCTGACCATAGGCTTTAACACAAAAAGTTAAAGTTTTGAGATATTTTTTCAAAATATCACCTGCTGTCTAATGAACCACTGAACCAATACTAGGCTTGTTTGTACTCATTTTAATGCATTTTTCTTGCAGATTCCAAATATGGTCATGAAACTGTACAATTTTGAAATATTGAATTTATAAATTCAAAATTTCAAATTTGTTGTCTGCAGTCAACACCTGCACAGAGGGGGTTATGTAACTCAACAAAACAGTGCAGTAAGCAGTATGTATTGCAATCGGAAAGTATGCACCCATCCAAAGTGATATAGACCCACCTTACATTCATGATAGCTTTTATGGTTTTAAATCTCAATTTTCCGTAATGAATCTGGCATGTTCCTACAACAAGTAGCATTCTAAACACTTAAACAAGTAAATCTCAGAACTTTGAACTTTTCACACACACCATGGAGTAGTTAAACCTAAGTCATGTTGTATTGTCATCAGTGTAATGATTATATAGCCATGTATTATTCATGTGAACCACTTTTGCATTATATCATTTGGGTGGTTTTGACGCCTCTTACGGAATTACATTTCATAATTGGCAACATAGTGGCTAGGATGTTGATGAGGAATTGATGATACTACACCAAAAAAGTCGACTAAATGATGAGAATCAGATGACTACATAATAAAGATGTGTCAATCAATCCAATACACTCTAAAATCTACTTTAGTTTCCTACGACTCTAAATGTTATGTAACATGTTTATGCAAATGTTACTCAATTCATGCATATGCAACCAGTTACAATACAGTTTATGTTCTTGCAACTATACCAGGAATATCGCAGCACACTGTAACACTATTTTGGACATACTTCCATGATTTGACAGCTAGAAAATTCTAAGGCAGTAGTTGAATCCTGAAATTAGTCTTTTCCTTCATGATGTACTAGTCTTCCTGATATTTTTTGAAACTTTTTTCCTTAAATTCTGGGAAATTTCTTGACAATGTTCAACCTCCTTTTCTTGAAAGCAAACAACCAAAATTCTTGAAAATGTCTACACTGTACCATACCCACTTTGTTTTTGACTTCACTTTCCAACATCTTCAAAACTACAGCATAAGAAATAGGCCTACCAGATACAATTTGCACTGCACATCTGAATGCACTAGACTACTACTAGTGTTGAAAGTTAATGTATCTTCTCCTTATATCTGAATATTATCTTCTGGAAAAATAAACCATGACTTCATAACCATAATTAATCAGTGCATGTACAAAGCAACAGCAATAATATATTGTCCTACGTCCACCACTAAACTTACGCTTCTACAGATTTAACCATCAGTGATCCCAACTTAAATATGCTCTGCGTGCTGGCCATAGGCTTCAACGTAAAAAGGCTATATTTTGAGATATTTGTTCAAAATATCAAGAGCTATCTTAAGAACCACTGAACCAATACTAGGCTTGTTTGTACTCATTTTAATGCATTTTTCATGCTGATTCCAAATATGGTCATGAAAATTTACAATTCTGAAATTTTGGAATTTTTTTTTCAGCAGTCCATGTGGAGTATACACCTGCATTATTCATACAAATTGGGCTATTCCATTTAAAAATACACACTACCCCTGTGGAAGATTTTGGAAATATCCTCTACATGTGGAGCATGAATTTCAAATAGTATGAACACATTAGTAGCTCAATTTGAAACTCACCCTCCCTATGTAGAAATTTCAGATGGGATCTTCCTCAGAGGGTATATGAATTCAAATGAAGCTGCCCTAATGTGTTAATTGACTTAATTCCATTTGAAATTTATACTCCCCCTGTAGAAGATATTTCCAAAATCTTCCACAGGGGTAGTGTGTATTTTAATAGCCCATTAACATGGTTAAACTTAAAGGTTCTCAATGCTCATGTTGCTCAGTGCTCAATCCAGTCTTGTGTCATGTTCTAGAAATTACCTTTTGGTCAAGGCACACACAGAATGCATACCAGTTCTTATATATTCATAATGTGAACACAAATTATTTAATCAAGCACAGACCAGTGTTTGAAGTGTATACCATGTACAAATACATCCTTTACTGCACAAATATTGTCACAGACAAATAATTGCATTTTCATGGGTGTACTTTGATTTCTAAACACTCCAAATAATGATGTTTAAACAAACCGATGATGATCAGACCATTCCCAAATAAAGCGAAACTAAATCATGAATACAGGCTAGTCCTTAAAATCTACAGAACTGTCTGTTCTGCTTTCCTTGTTCACATTGTATGTTGTATGGAATGCAACTTGCATACTTCTCTACTGTTCAGAAATTGCATTTTGTTCTGAAACAGAAAAGCGGACTTAAAGGCTTATGCAGTGATCTCAGCGAAAGTGTAAAAAATTAAAATTGTGTACAAATTGCCTAAAACTAAAAGTGAAGGATAAAGTCATCAAATTTGTCATTAAGTATTTTTGAAATGAAATATTTGGCAAAATATGAAGAAAACAGAAGTATTTATAATACACAATCACCTTAACCACTAGCAGACTATATGTTAGCACATCTATGACACTATCAAAGGTGCTGAAATCTAAATTTTGATGATTTTTACGATCCTCCGGATGAGCAAATCACTGAATTAGGCATTTCAAACATCTATACACATCCTTTTGCAATATATTTAAAGGCAGTTATACATGGGAAATTGGGAATCATCCACATTTTCTTCCCTTTTCAAAATTGTCAGATCACCTGTTCTTAAAACAGCATTCAAACAATTTTCAGTAAAACTGTCAAAATCTGCCAATAGAAACTTTACAATCACACTACCTTCTAAGATCAAATTCTGATAATTGTAATTTGTATACCTAAAAAATTATATTTTCATCTGAAATGGACATTCGATTCAATTCCGACTGCAGCTTACTTGTGACATGTATGATATATCAAAAAGTATGTTATGTCTGCAAGGCTATTTTTTATATTTATGATTAACATTAGCAAATTTTATCAAAAAATTGTTATAAAACGCTTATTTTTCTTCATATATCTTCACACTGAAAACTAATTTAAACAAGAGTAGTGTAAACTAAGCTTATTCTCTTCCAAGTAAAACCGAGTTCTTCATTTCAAAAAAATTACCCGTAAGGTATTTCATGGTAACATCCAATTTGGTGGCATGTATAATTTTTCTTTTCAGAGATTTAAGCAGCATGAATTCAACAGTGCTATTCCAGTTGAAATCCATACGCCCCCTATGGAAGAATAGTCACCCACATAGGGAATGTAGATTTCAAACGGAGTCACCCAATCAGGTAACCCCATTTGAAATATAATACACACTCCCTGTGTGGAAGATTCTTCATGTCTTCCACAGAGGGTATATGAATTTCAATTTGAACAGCCCATTTCTATCATCACATAGAGAGAATTCTCTACATAATCTTCAATTGATGGTAAGCGGTGAAATCACTATAGCTGTGTAAACAGCTTCACTGATTTCCCCACTGTACTTTTCAATTTTTAATATAAAAGCCTGTTCTCTGCATGTTGCTCTTAAAGTATAGCTGTTCTCAAAATAGGCATCTACACGATCACTTTGAATCAAGATTTAGATCTGGATCAGAAAAAATGTCCCGGATTGACTGATTCTGGATCAAAGACAGGCAAATGTAATGAGTTTTGTGTACATTTTGTACACAGTAATGGTGTAGCCAGGACTTTTTCAGGAGGAGGAGGAAAGGGGGCAAGGCAAATTTCCAGGGGGGCAAACTTGCAAACTTTGACGAAAATGGTCAAAATGGGCTAAAAATTACAAAAAGGTCTCCCATAGGGGGGTCTTGGGAAGGGGGGCAATCCTTCTCACAGTGGGGCAGCTGCCCCTTGCTCCGCCACTGGTACACAGCCACGTGCTGTGATGACCAGGGTATCTGCATTAGGCTGATTCAATGCAAAACTAGATTTCACTGTGGAATCTGTTCTTCAGAGGCAGATACGGATTGATTTGAATCAAAAACTATGATCAATGTACCATGAAACAATAACCTTTTTTTTATAAATATCATGCATTTTTGTAAAATAAAATTGCTGACATTTGTTGCTATTAACTAGTCTCCATTGAGGGAAAGTTGAAATCAGAATAATTATATTGCAACTATACAAGTGGCTTTTGCACTTTTACACATTCACCATATATTCAGTATACTTTAGTCTCTTTCAATGGTTATAGCCACAAAGTAATTGTTTACTGCTTCTGAGATATATGATTGAACAGTGGAGTAGCCAAGGAGGAGGGGGGGCACCTTCCCCCCTTGTGAACATCTTGCCCCCTCCTGCTCCCATGTGGGATTCCGGCCACCAACATTTTGAAGATCTTTTTGACCATTTTGGAATTCTTTTTTGAACATTTTGGATAAGTTTCACCAGATTTCCTCCCTAACCTTCCCCTAGCACTGGCTTCTGTGCTGTATTCTGATATCTGTATGATGATTTTCCAACTGTTTGAGAGGCGTCGCGGTTTGAGAACGGGGCTAGTTCTACCTTCCCCCTTTGCCATCCTCCCTCTTTAAACAAAATCCTGCCTACGCTACTGGATATGTACCATAACAGACATAGTATTTGGAAACGGAAGGAGAGCTAATACTTGTTTAATACTTGCAGAGTGAATCCAAGGAGATGGAAAGTATACAGTCAATCCAATATCTGGAATCATTGGTGATGGAATAAAGTGTATGTTCAGATTTCTTGGGACTTAGTAGAACTAAATTTAACACAGCTAAAGTAGGTGCATGCATAGTACTGCTCAACTCCATAACCAGGCTCCATTTAATAGTGTTGCACTAGACTAAATATTGTGACAACTGCATTTTTTATTGGAAAATGTGTGGATGCACAACTTAAAAATGTTTTTCTAAAACGTAATAAAGGTGTTATAAACATGTTTTGGTTTTAGTCAAAATGTTCGAATACATTTAAATGTTGGGTTACATCATGAAAATGTTTTAAAAATGTTTTAAATATGAACAAACACAAGAACATCATTTTAAAAATGTGAGTCAAAATATTATTGTAAAATATTTTTTGGCAAACAATTTGGCAAAATATTATTTTAACAGAATGCTATTTAATATTTAACTATTGACAAAATATTTTGCACAATTAAATGTTTGCCCAAATATTTCATGTTTTAAAAACGTATTCATGATCTTTATATAGCCTGACATTTAAATGTTATTAAAACATTTTAATAACATTTTTGTATTTGCTGTGTATCCAAGTATCTTTTTTTCAAATCTTGTAATGAAATACAATGAGAGCCCTACTAAAATAAAGACCCTTCACAACTGATTTTGAGTTATACTGTTTCCCGCCTGCATCCAAAATTGAGAATTGCAAAATATTTTATTTTTATTTTAAAGTTTCTCTGTGAAATAGCATTTTAATTACATTAATTTTCTACTTTCTTACTTTGCTCACATTAACTATGATGCTTAACAAACAAACAACACCCCCGCATTATTATCAATGTATAAAATCAACCATAATTGCAATATAATTAAATATGCAGTGCCAAAATGTACTATTGATATTGGACTGTGACCACTCGTTTCGAAATAAAGAAAATAAAAAGTAATTAATAATTAAAAGTTACTTTGAGCCTTTTTTAAATTCTTAAACAGTAAACTAAGAGTTAATTGTGAAGGGCCTCATAGTATTATCTTCAATCAATTTGAGATCGTACTGGAAGTTAACATGGTGGTAACAAGTGAAAATTCCAAAGATAAACACTTATAACTTTTCCTTAAATTTGAACCCTATTTTGCTGATTTCATGGTCAAATTTCCTGGACAGTCCAAATTAAATACCCCCTAATTTGCCAATTTCGCGGTCCTTTCTGCTGGTAAAAAAATTACCCTTTTTCCGCGCTATTTGGTAACTCTCATGGTTGCCGATTTTGGGTTGAGTTGGGGGGGCCGGGATTTGAACATAAAAACATGCCATATAACTTACCAATTAAAAACTTTGAAGCAGCACATTAACCGGTAACCACAACAAAGTAAGTTCCAATATTAAAAGTTCCAAACAACAAGTCACTCTAAGAACACATGTCCAATGGCTTAACAAGTAGTTTAAATCCTATTATATCCTATCGACAAAGTTATCCACAGGCGATGGATCATACTAGTATCTTCAAGAAAACACTATACGTAGGTACTACTCAGTCACAGCGGCACAATCACAACAACCTTGCAGTATCGACTGCGACTAGAAACACAGACACGCAGTAGCAAATTGAAGTATACACGTTGATGTACAAGCAGGAGCAGAGTATATATCGCTGCTAGACAGTGCACCACCACAATACGACCACTCACTGTGAGTGGAGCCAGTGATCTGAATGGATGAAGCAACTCTACATGCTAAGCCTGCTGACTGAATCAGCCTAAAGCAAAGTTACTAGCAAACTCCCTCACTCATCTAATGCTCAACACACACACTGCTGTGGTATGGCATTGTAGTGCCAGTATTTAATAAATATTGGAAGCACTATCATACCTGCCATACCAATGAAATCTACCCGCTATAATAGCTGGCATGGTCCTGGTGAAATTTTTTCGCCGAAGGCGGCGAAAAAAAACCCCATTTCTGCCTTCGGAGGCAAAAAAAAAAAAAAATTTCGCCGCCTTCGGCTTCTAAGTAATTATTTTTCAATTTTAATGTATATCTTTATACAAAGTTGGGTGGGAGAATTTTTTTTTTTTTACTCATCAGTGAGGCAAAATTTTTTTTTGTCTCACTAGTGGGCAAAATTTTTTAATAGTATTTACTATTTAGCACAATTTTATAAGCATTTCATCAGTCTTTGACCATGTTAAATTTAAAAATATCTATGATCAAATTATTTTTTTTTCCTTAAAAAATCAGGTCAAAAACCATCATCACAAACACAAACCAAAAACACCTTTTCTTTGGGGCAGATACGATATTGGAAACGTGGAAAATAAAAGAAAACTAAAAGGTATGCAAATGCTAGGCCTGGTTCAGACTTTTAAAATAATCATTATTCATTATGTTGAATGCAAGTACTAGCATTTCTTATTGCTGTTGAACCAAATTTTTTAATGTCAAATATGGAGTGTGTATCGGCCCTTACAGCAGCCACATAAGTATATAAATTCCAAGTATAAAGCCATTATGTGTGATTTGCTCACAGCGATGCCCTCAATTTTTCTCAAATTTGTACTTTCTGCATGATTGTGATACCCAATGATATACTTTTTACCCTGTTTAAGATGTCTGAAATGCTTTCAGTAAAATTAAGAGTTTTCATTATAAAATAATGAAAAGATATTTGATAGCGAAAACTAACCATATTTGAGAAAATATTAAAATCTATTTTTAGTGCAAATAGCACATTATTGCTTTTAAACTTAATAACACCCAGTACGTCAATACTTTTGTTTTATAAGGACCCACATATACCCTATAGCGTAATGAGTCTACAATATCAATTACTTATCGAGCCAGACAGGACTAAGCCAGACAAGTGTTGGTATTTGACCAAATATAGCAAACTCTTTACCTCTCTCAGGCACCAATAAGACCAGTCAACATCTTCTCACAAAGTCCTCATCTCAATTACCACCATACAAATAAGTAAGAAAAACCCTGTAAGTTGAACGCAAATCCCTTAACCATGCTAAATACCCTGCCATTTAGCCTAAATGTCTAGAGTCCTACAAAACAGAACACGGTTTTGAATATAATAGTAAACATAGTACAACGAGTGCCAAAAATGACTCCTACCTCGCTGGACCAGCTCACTACAAAACTTTATTCTCCTTAAGGCATGCGACAACATTTAACAATACCTGAGCATGTGGTGTACATTTCCAGTAACAGTTGGGTAAATTTACTCCCAAAATACAACCAAATCAAGTGTCAGGTTTCGTGTAGGCTACACTTTTTTCCCTCGCTATTTTGTGAAAACGAAGTGACATGTAACATGCTCTAGTTTATCGCATGGAATATGGAAGCGGGATGCAAAAACGTCCTGTGGAGATTTTCAGCTCGGCTTGCAGGTAAAGTATGTCGGGAAGTTGGTAATTAGTCGGAAAGTAGGTGATGTCACATTTTTTCATATACCTTACCATTATTTTGATCACAATATTGAAATGTTATACTATAGTCCTTGCTCTTATAAATGCTCTTGAATGAAGTCCCTAAACACAAGATTAGGTTTTGATGACTATTACGGTACTTGTGGCTGTGGATAACTTCGCTTCACAAATTAATTATGAGCGTACAATTTATTTTCTTTTATCTTGCATTCTTTTATTTTATTCTACTGAATCTATTCTGATAAATTCCTCACATATTTCAAGGTACCCCCTCCGGCGGGAGGGGGGGTCTTCAAAATTTTTTGGTCAAAATGGGGTTACATCATAGCCATACAATGGTAACCTGCACTTTAATGCACAGCGATGTACTTTTTTTTTTTTCTTTCTGGCAAGTCCCGAAAGCTGTGAGAGCCCCACAGTTTGGTAACCCAGGGACTGCCTTTTGAGGAGAGCGAGAGCAATATAGCTCTCTACTGCTCTCCTTAAATCTAATATAGGAGAGTTAATTTTAGCTCTCCTTAGTTGACCATTCTCTCCTTACATTCTATTGTAAACAGGTAAATGCTCTAAACAGGGCCTTGGAGGCTCCAGAAGAGTTATTTAATGCTCTCCTGCAAATTCCAAAAGACAGTTCCTAATAACTGTTGGTTTAGAGAGTGACCAGATCAGGCCTCTGTCAAGAACAATCCGAAATGACCATTCAAACATAACAAACAAGAGATGATGATTCATAATGTGTATCCTCGGAGAATAATTTCCAGGCATCTTTCTCCATCCATTTTGCATAATATGCAGGTTCAAAATTATTCAAAACATGCATATAAAGGTTACAACAGGTGAACGTATTTGAAATAAAAGCGCTTTACCTTGCCTAGAAACAAAGTTGAAATTTAAATTAGTTATTGAAATTCAGACTTGCTTTTAGATTCTCATTTCCATTACTTGACATTATCAAAAGTCAGCCGTTTCAAAGAGAAACAAACCAAAGCAAGCATCATGAATCATGTAAACGCTCCTCTATCCTCTCTCTGCCAATGTCGTTTTCTTCCGCACAAATTACCACAAAGCGTCGTCATAATCATCTCATCTTACAATAACACGTCAATAAAATTATCATTATTATTCATTTGAAATTCAAATTTGCGTTTGTATAGATAACCGGGATACTGCTATATTGACTGGTCAATCAATAACCGACACGTTCCTATTTACGCACATGTTTAATGCATTTTAAGGCGGTAAAGCGGGCGAAATTCCATGAGTACCTGAGCTACTCATCCATGGCTACTTAAAACGTCTTTGTCTTGGCTGTCATTGATACCAATGCATTTTGACTGGAGGCTTCAGAGGAGAATGCGGCTAAGCAATGTCAAGTTTTTGTGGTGGTATTAAACCTGTAAAACAATTTATTTTCATGGCCACTTTATTTTCACAAATTTTATAAAAAGATTTAAGCTATTTTGCTTAAATTTGTGAAAATGTTATGACACATCAAAGTTTGGTAACAAACTGATTTCTGTGGTTCAACCAAATTTGTTAACATTAATTTACCTTAATTGTGGAATATTACAAATATGAATGATGGTTGTTGCCAAATGATTATCTGTAATGCCCAATAGGGATTGCAGATATTGCGATTTGATAAATCTTAATCGGTATTCTATGACAAATTAATTCAGGTCGTGACGATGGTGTTTGATTTTCAACAAAGATTTTGATAATGCTGCTTTATTAATGAGATATAACCCTGCATTTTTTCTCTCTTTATTAAAAAAAATAAAAACCAAAAATCTGTGACAGTTGGACCCACAGAACTTTTTTTGTTATCCCTAAACCTTTTTCTCTCTTTATGCAGAGTTTGTGTTAAATTTTAGTGGAGAATAAGCATCTAATGATGCTTTCAAATACTTTTTTTTTCTAAGTGGAAGATTTTCACCACAAATTCAATATGATTTTTTATAACAGATAAACAAATAAATGCAACATAGCAAAGCAATTACAGTAATATTAAATACAATAATGAATATTGACTGCTCAGTACCAGAAATGGGTAAGTGCAATAGTTGCCGTGTGACTATTTGGCAATTTACTTACACATGGCAGCTATTGCACTTACCCACTTCTGGCACTGAGCAGTCGATCAGAGGAAAGAGGGTAAATGCAATAGCTGCCCTGTGAACATTTGGCAACTTCCCACACAGTATATTGTACTTATCTACACATGGTAGTTACACATGGCAGCTATTGCATTTACCCACTTCTGGCCCTGAGCAGAATAACAATTTTAGACAGTAATACCTCTACTCTCATCTTCAGTAAAGCAGTCTATTGCAGCTCCAAACATCAAAACGGAAGCAAGTCTGAAAGGACAAAAAAACAAAACACCAAAGTCAGTTATACAAAAGTCATCAAAATCAAATTTGACGGCCAAATGATTTATCTGAAATACCCAATGGGGATTGCAGATATTGCGATTTGATCAATCTTAATCTGTATTCTACGACAAATTAATACAAAGCATGACAATGGTGTTTGACTTTCGCCCCAAGATTTTGATAATACTGCTTAGATTAATGACCCTGCATTTGTGATGCCATCAAGCAAAATCAGTCGGAACTCGGAAATATTGATTTTGAGATATATCCAAACAAAGGAAGTATTTCCTTTTGTTTCTTCTTGTTTTGGAAACTCTTTAATTGCTCATATCTTTGGAACTGGTTGTTCAATTTCAATGGGATATTCTGCAAAATGCAGCTTTGTAAATGCTTTTTACTATCCTATAAGAAACTGAAAATTTAATATTTCCGAGTTCCGACTGAATTTGCTTGATCGCATCACATATAAAGAGCTTTTGTTAAATTTCAGCGGAGTATTAACATTCATCGATGCTTACAAATATATAATGTTGTTTTTTACTATACTAACTTTGAATATTTTCACCACAAATTTACAATAATGCATATCAAAAATGTGAAGTAAATAAATAAATTTAGACAATTACCTCTACTGCCATCTTCAGTAAAGCAGCATAATAGCAAAATGGAACAAGTCTGAGGAGGAAAAAATACCAGAAAACCAAAGTTACAAAAATCATCAAAATCAAATTAGTAATCTCTTTCAATAGGTTATGAGTAATGCACCCAATTTCACATGTGTCATGTATAATAATTCAGACATCATTAGGTGAAATCAAAACCTGGCACATTCATAAGGCTATTCCAGTTGAAATCCATACCCCCTATGGAAGACCGTGATGACCTTAATCTTCCACACAGTTACCTGAAGGGGTGACTATATTTTAAATCTACACCCCATTAGCACAGGCTCTGTGCTGTACTCTGATCGATGCTGGCTTCACTCGCTATTCAAGAGGTGTCACAATTTCTGAATGGGGCTAGTTCTACACCCTGTGTGTTGAAGATTAAGGTTGTGTCTTCCATAGGGGTGTATGAATTTCAAATGGAACAGCCCAGTACATCATGCCCTGCAACAACCCTTGTTTAACTCTCAAGTCCTTTTGTTCTCGTAAGCACCAAGAACTGATTCATAAGTTGGCTCCTGGCAAAAACAGCTACCATGCCCACCGTGATACCTCTTGAAGTCAAATCAAACACCAATCTTTTGTGTAAATTAGGTGGTATCATGGTGGAATTGGAGTCACACAAAACACACCAAGCATTGGTAGACTTGACAGTGGTTAAGCACATCAAGTTGGGCCCACTCTTGGTTTCAAGTGTCCTGTGGAGGAAAACATAGCTATTGGGCAGCAAATCAAGTGATCTTTGTGATTGTATGCACAAGATGCAGGGTGATTCACCTGCCCTGCCTGGTCAGTCAGTTGAAATGGCTGGTGTTTGAGTTGATCAAATTTAAAACTAAAAGTATTTAGGGAAAAAAATGTTTGTCTCTTTTATCCCAAAAGCACTATGTGTGTTTTGTTTCCAATCAAAAAAGGCTACATGCGGAGGCAGAATTTCTTTTTTAATATTGCATTTTAGCCCACTTTTTTTGTGTGTGATATTGATTTTTTTACCTAACAATTAAAAAAAACATGCAAAAACTGAAAAAAAAGTACTAAAATGTGAATTTTAATGTTTGCATTTTTTTCAAGCCATTTGGGCAAGTTTACCTGTAAAGTGTGCTGAGGCTTGTGGACCAATGTCTAGGCATTGTGCCTGTGCATATCGCACTATAAATCACTGCACTTTTTTTACACGATTTGTCATAAGCATAATCTTGATAATTGGCGATTCCAGTTGATATCCATACACCCCTACGGAAGACATGACCGGTGACCTTAAATCTTCGGTCAATTTCAAATTTGCCTGAATAAGTGACTCCATGTGAAATCTACATCCCTATGTGGGAGTTTAAGGTTACACCTTCAACAGGGGGTGTATAGATTTCAAATGGAATAACAAAATACATATATATATATATAGCGAATAAATTGTAGATAGAGGGGCCCCTATTAGAGCAGCCTTTTAATAGAGAGATGCTTTCACAACTCCTAACCTCTACTTCAAGGATTCAATACAATAGTCTTGGTTTACACACATTCATATCTGGAGGAAATTTTTTTTATACTAGATAGCATTTTTAAACTAAACAGTGGTGTTGTTGACAAGACATGCCCATTGAGCACAAAAGAGGTTGAGACGTCAGGACGTGAATAACGTAAGAATGCCCGGTCGGCCGCTGCTAGAGCAACAAGCACATTAAGTTCTAGCCTAAAGGGAAATTACTTGGCTAATCAAGTCCTTCTCAACTATGCATGAAAAATAACTCAACGTCACGGTGTAGATGGTAGATGGTGTGAAAATGTTTAGTTCAAATCACTACTGGGAAGGATGGATGTAGATTGTCACAACACCATCAACCTACAATGATACATTGACCCTACTTCATCTTGTAGCAGTCAGAGCAAGTCTGTGTCTTAGCCCGGGGTCTTAGCCACCCGTCCACCTGGCATTTTGGACAGGCAGTTTGCTCCTGGGACAGGCAAGATTAACGCCTTTGGCAGATTTCTAAATTCTAAAAATAATGCTTAAATAAAGTTCTGTGAACTGAAAACAAGACCAGGCTAATAAATCAAGGCCATAGCAATTTGAACTGATTGAATCCTTTGAAGGTGCAGAGGAGGTCTGGTTTATTTTACAGTCAAATTTTGGACAGGGAGGTTTGGGTGATTAAATGATAGGCACTTATCATATCCTACCTAAAGAGTTGTTCCATCCCCGCCCATCTCCAGAACCACTGTACTGTCAACTGTTACCCTCCCAACCAAATGAACATATGCCAAATATTCATCCATAATGGAATCAATCATGTACAGTTTTACTTTTACATCCTTGATTTGGCCTTAAAATTAAGGTGGTTTTTTTTTTAACTGAGTTTTTTTTTTCCAGAAAATAACAAATTGCCAATAATTTAAAAATATGTATCCTCATTTACCATGCTAACAAGTCATGAAATACAAACATACTTTCCAAATCACTGCTTTCCAATGGTGTAGCCAGGGGAAATTATGAAAGTCTTACCCCCTCCCATTACCGTCAATCTTCTTGAAATGTAGGGGTGACAATTGACCTGAAAAGAACAAAAAAAGGGTCGTTTTGTCAAAAGGTGGATAGGGGACACATCCTGTCCCCAGGATTGACACCCATTCCCCTCCCCCTCCAGATGCTGGCTGCACTGATATTTGTGACTTTTAGGCCATTTTGGACCATTTCCCCCTTGAAAATCTCCCTCTCCCCCTTTCCCCCTTCTGAAAAAATCCTGGCTACACTACTAGATGAGATAATATATTTGAATGGGGCTTCAACTCGGTGTCAAAATAGTAGTTTTCTTTGTTTTTTGCCAATTTTTTATTTCAAAAATATCTAATCACAATTTGAATGACTTATCCTTCATTTTAGGCAATATAAACAATTTTAATTTTGTTACACTTAGGCTGCAGGGATCACTGAATGGACCTTTAAGGTCAGTAAAATCACACAAATCACAAAACGCCTATCCCATTACATACCAATTATGTCAATAATTATTTGCTTGTTAAAACATTCCAAACATCATTATAATCAAAAGCCTATCATTAATCTAGTTTATTTAAGCCACTTCTTTTTAACCAAATCAGACTTATTCAATATCAACCTTGCATTACACACCTGTACTATTTGTTCTTAAAATAGGTGTGCTCAGATGGCCATAC
This sequence comes from Amphiura filiformis, assembly GCF_039555335.1. Lineage (NCBI taxonomy): Eukaryota > Metazoa > Echinodermata > Ophiuroidea > Amphilepidida > Amphiuridae > Amphiura > Amphiura filiformis. The sequence goes on from NC_092643.1 coordinate 57,284,373, forward strand.
AATTCTTGAGGATTAGCATACATGTACTTGAGAACCGTGATTCCTAAATCAATCCCTGACTGCGTGTCCACACAAGATCCTCAAGTTTTGCGATGCCCAATGGCTTCTGGATCACAACTGGACCTATCTTAGTGGTGCACCAAATTGAACCATATCATAATACTAATCATGGCGTGTCCGTCTGTCCGTCCGTCCCTCCCTCTAACGCGTGCGAGCGGTGCGCTATCGCGTTGTGCGCGGAGTACCGACGGGCGCAGTGAAAGCTTTACAGCGTGGCTAATCGTGCAGCTGCATCTCATCGGATCAATAGGCCTATTTTCAACACAATACGGCACACGTGCCTATTACAGCAGAACATGACTATTTCCGGGGTGCAAATGAATAGAAAAAACTTGGGTAATTAGAGATAGTCCTATCACGAGAACCACCCAACCCGAGAACCGCGAAATCTAGTTAAATATAATTAAACCAAGGTAGTAATTATACTCTTATTATTGCTATCAGGATTTTCTTGTAATAATGACTGATTTTGACAAACTTTGTGAACTTATTTCTGTATTGAACCATATAAAAAAACAGAAATTTTAAATTGATAGCGATTAAATGTTTCTCTGTTCTCTATGGTATAATGGTATAGTCAGCAATTATGCTTTCTTTCAAGCTGGCCAAGGAAGAAAAATATTATCCTTGACTGGGATTTGATCCCAGGACCTCCAGTACTCCAGGCCTGTCATCTTACCAATTGAGATACTGTTTTATACAGGGTCAGCTAAAATAGTCTTATTAAATTTGTGGACTCCAATGACAAAAAAAAGGTCCTCAATGGACCACTGTATGCCTATTTTACATTTCTTTAGATAAAAGTACTATATATCTTTCAATGTTTACCCTCACCCTCTACCTCACTTTTTGATGAAATCCCATGGATGTGGGATGAAAAGTAAAATAAAAAAGTCAATATTTGTTGAGGGAACTCTTTAAAATCTCTATTTATCATCTTCCAATGTTGTTTGGCGACAAAAAAGGCATGTTAGTGACAATTGTGAATTTGTGAAAACATTGGGTCTTTTGGCTCTCCAAACTTTTTCATACTGGGCCGACAACTCTCCCAAGGTGGTGTCTTTTGGAACTAGCATTGCACCTTTATGCCTGCGTATAAAGTTTAACTTAACATTCTTGCTGCATGCATGGATTTTAAAACTCAACACTCAACTCATCATGCTCATAACAAAACAAGCTGATGACGTAAAGCGTGCAAGAAAAAGTGCTTCCCCTCATTTCTGTCTAACTATTACCCCGAATGTCTTGAACTTTTTTTGATATTAGTCAATCAGGCTGTTGCATGACTCCAGGGTAGATCGTAGGCAATAAATGCTCCTGTTCCTTGTATTTGTGCAAGAGAAAAATTAAGCAAGACCCATGAGGTATGCCAGTTGAAATCCATACCCCCTCTGTGGAAAACATGACCTGAATCTTCCACACAGGGAGTGCAAATTTCAAATGGAGTTGCATGAATGGGTGACTGCATTTGAAGTCTACACCCCCTGTGTGGGAGATTAAGGTCGTGTCACCCAAAGGGGGTGTATGGATTTCAACTGGAATAGCCCTTTGCGTCGCTGCCAGTTCCTCTTTTCCCTTACAGGTCAAAGGAATTTAATTTCCAAAATACGTGAGAGTTGAAATGCCAGCTCAGTTAGTTGTTAGTTGCCGGTAACGAGTGATGCCGATTTTATCTAGTTTTGTCCTCGGTGGCAATGATTAGATTTACTTTGAATGTTATTGCTTTCTCTGTTTAGGTAATGCTAGCACCGAATTGATTTTGGCAGTGCTTGTGTGTGTATTGATGTGACTGGCATTCACTGATACTTTTTATCAGGGAAAATTTCATGGTAGATAAATGTTTAAGTACTTTTATTATTGCGAAAACATTCACTTATTTTGAAGATTTACTAATTATGTATTCTTGAAGTTATTTACTAGATCTATAATTTGTTCTTTTATCATCTTTATGCAAGAATATTGAAGACGGCTTGAAGCGTGAACATCATGCGGTTTGAAAATTTGTGCTTTTACAATACTTGCACAATACCTTTTCTTGACTATTGGGTTTGTTTATTGCTCAAGATAAATCTATTTTTCTACTTTGTAGAATGTTGCATGCCTTACAGGGTGTTTTCTATGTGTGACATGAATAGGGAGTGAAAACAATGTTTTCATTAGGGACCTAGTTGAAAACTCAGTAACTTGAGCTCTGCTTGTTCTACTTGAAACAACTTGAAATGTTCTTCTAACATTGCTGTTAAAGCCATATTATAACATTTGCTGTTGAGGACGCCCTCACTGATTTTTTAAAATTCATTTTTTACACGATTATATTGTACTTTATTAAACCAATATACCCTGCAAAAATCAAGACTCTAGGTGCTGTAGTTTTGTCAAAATCCGAGATTTTGAATAAAGCGCTGGAACCGGCGTCTTATTATTACGATGGAATTATTAGTCGAACGCATACACGATGTTCATAACACATACGTACACGGCGTATGGGACGGTGATCTACACAACAAAGGGTCGTACCATAACATGACCGAAGAAGGAGTGGTACGTATTGGCGACATACTGCGCTGGTAGTAAATTCCAATCTTCTTTGCTTTGCCGTAGTTGTTCGCTCAAAATTAAAAGGGATATATCTGACAGTAAAACTAACATTTTATGTCAAAGAATTGCTAATCTATTTTGTATGATAATGTTATAATATTGCTTTAAGGGGCTGTTGATTGCCCAAAAGAGCCATAATAGACTGATTTGGCAGAAAATGGTCCTCCACACACATCACTGATTAAGATGATGCTGTTAACATGGTTAGCCCCCCCCCCCCCACCCACCTTTGTTCCATAACCATTATTAAGGTATAGGACATTTTTTGTTTTTGCTATAGCCCCGAATGAAATGTATTTAATTATGTTTATACTCACTCAGGTAGCATTGTGAGTGAATTTTACATCCGAACTAAGTGCTACTCTTTTTTATGGGCATTTTAGTGTCTAAAATGGCCCAAAATGAGGGTTTTTCAATATTGCCGTCCATTTATAATCGTCACCCCATAGACTTTACATGTAAAATAAAAAGGCTCATAAAATTTAATAGCACCTAGTTAGGATGTAAAATTCACACAAAATGCTTTTGAGTGATTACAAAGATAATTAAATACTTTTCATTCGGGGCTATGTGGAATTTTTTTTAATGTATTCCTTGTACAATGACATTTCACAATAAAATGTCCATTGGAAACAAAGGTGCCCCCTCCTGGGTACTCTAGTTTGGATTCAAGGGGTGTGAGAATTTGAAAGTGGACCCATCAATATACCAATTTTTCAAGCAATTTGGACCCACCAATATACCAAAATTCAAATTGTCAAAATTAAGTCAAATTGTCTTGATTTTTAAAACTTTTCTACCAAATTTGTCGGTAATTTCAAAATTTTTAGCTATAGTCCGGTAAGATTGGGCTATTTTGACCAATTAATATATACCATTTTTTAAAGAAATTTAGACTGTGAACATCTTCATTTGATGTGATCTGTGAAACCCCTTCACAGGGTGACATTTTGGATATTTGAGTCTTGTAGACAAAAAAACATGGAAATTTATGACTCCTTTTAGAACAGTGTTCATGTTGTACCTGTGACTTCAACATCAAAACTTGTGGGCACAGAAGGATTGAAAAAAATAAAGAAATATGTAATGTGATCTGTGAAAACCCTTCACATGGTGACATTTTGGATATTTGAGTTTTGTAGACAAAAAAATGGAAATTTATGACTCCTTTTAGAACGGTGTTGATTTTGTTCCTGTGACTTCATCATCAAAAGGTGCGAGCAAAGAAGGATTGAAAAAAAGGAGTTTTAGCTTTTATTATCTTTAGGAAAATACAACATGTGAAGGGTTTTAAAGATCACATAACATAATACCAAAAGTTAAATTTTTCAACCAAATTTTAATTTAGAGGTTTAAACCTTTGATCACAACACAAAAATTTGCGTACCTGGAATTTTCAGTCGACACTTCGACTTTCATCAGCAGATTGGCAACCCAATTCAGAGGTCAGTGACCTTTCGGACACTTGACCCCAAAATCGGGTCGTACACTCTAGGTAGCTTGTATCGCCCCCGTCTCTGTTCACCGATGGCTGGTTCACTTTGATATAGATGGCCTCCTTCAACACCACACTCAAAATATCTGGGTTCCTTGTCCAGAATTTGAATTAAAACAAATTGTTTTAGTTTCTACATCTTTTCCCCCAAGTTATTCTTTATAATAAAATGGAAATCTAAACACAACCTCAAAGAGTACAAATACTTCTATATATATTTCTTTTATCAAATATAACACGATGGCCTGAAGCAAAAAATATGCTCTAAATTTACTGTGCAGTAAGAAGGTTATGACCCCAATATGACATTTGGCTATTCCAGTAGTACTCGTTACACCCCCTGTGCAAGACAGAAACCCATAAGTCATCCCATCTAAATAGGCAATTCCATCTGAAATCCATGTACCCCCTATGGAAGATTATGATCTTGATCTCCCACACATGGGGTATCTAAATGAGTGACTCAATATAAAATCTACATCCCATGTGTAGGAGATTAAGGTGTCTTCCATAGGGGGTGTATGGGTTTGAACTGGAATAGCCCAAGTTTTTGCTTCCTAAAGTACTAGAAAGCCTTTGAAGATGAAGTCATGCTTAAAATTTGACTGTGAAATTTTATTGTTATCAAGTCAAAACATGTGTAAAATTATCAACAATAGATTGATCCCTGATGCTTTTATAAAACCACCATGACCACTATGTCAGTGAACGCATTAGATGACTTATTTGAGCGGTGTTTTGTTCCTGACCGGATTTTCACACTTTAAAGCCACATTTACATACCCACAAAATGAGGCTTGAACAAAAGATTTGCATTGCTCTTTGGGACTGACCTTAAAAGCCTGTAAAAATAGGGTGTGTTGTTTTTTGGATTGTATTTTTCATATTTGAATTTTCACAAATTTGGTATAAGATTCACAAAATATTTTGCCTGTTAGTAATTGGCACCGCTTTAAGGACAATACAAACTTTTCTCTTTTTGGGCCTGATGTATGGTATGGCAGAATAGAGGCAGGGGCATATCCAAGGGGATCAGCTGTGAGAAGCCCCCATCTGGGATGCTGACTGCCCTGATATTTAAGATTTTATGCCTTTTTTTTTTTTTTTAGCCCATTTTTTGACCATTTTTGTCAAAGTTTTCCCCCTTACAAGTTTTCTTGCCCCCTTTGCCCACCCTCTGAAAAGTGCTGACTATGCCACTGAATGGAGGGAGGGAGGAAGTGATGTATATCTGGAAGTTTAAGAATTATAGGAAGTAGAAAAGTGAAGAAAATCAAGCCGCCTTGTTCGGCCTAATATAAAAAATCTTGAGAAATGTCGCAGACATGCATTGTTTCATTAATTGATGTATGAACATGGCACTCTAACTATATATAATGTAACAAACTGCTTTGTAGTCCTTTTTGATAAACACTTCACCCCATATATTCCCTTCCATTAAACACAACACATACCTAGTGACTGCTCTGCCTTCTCGGCGCATCACCTTTTTCGGATGGGAGCGGTTCTAATTCTGAACTTGTAATCATTGTGAGATGAGTTGTTATTGAAGTATAAATTTCAATTAAAGGAGTATTTCGTGATCATAACATCCTCTTTTTATGACATTTTCAGTACATATCCACGAAAAAAGCATATTCCCAAAATTTCAGTTGATTCCGGTTTTTTGTGAGTTATGCATGATTATGAGTATTACACTGCTCCATAGACAATACGCTGTAATTTCGTTCTGGTATACCAGAACGAAATTCAAATTTCACGATATCTTTGCTAAACAAATTAATATGCAAGAAATATTTTGTACATAAACATTATGTAGCCAGGTTTCCAGTGATATAAAAATCTCAACTTTTTTTGAGAAAAGTGGTGGGATGAGGCTGTGGATCACGAAATGTCCTTTTAAAAAAGGGGCTATAAAATAGACTAATGACGTAAATGTTCCTAATTTTTAGAGCGGAGTCCCAGAATGTTCTGAAACGCTCCACCAAATATTGTACTTCACCCTTTTTTTATCATCGACATGATCAATTTAATTCATGTTGAAACATCTTCATGAAGATGGCACCATCAATAACAGACATTTGCCCCGACCATCCTTGTTGGGAAAAAAAGTTGTTCTGTAAGTCACAAATTTTCTCAAGAGCTCTTAAGATTTTGACTTTTAGTTCTAGTACACCATTGCCTGTCTGTCTCAAAAACAAATCTCTGGGGACCATTCAATATTTACGCCTGGGGAGTGGGAGTTTAATGGGGGAATCAAAATTCTGTGGTCTTGAGGGAGAATCTGAATTTTTTACTTGAACCATAAGGGGGATTGTTAAGTTTTAAATGGAGAAAGCAAGGGGGAAATCCAAAAGTTTTGAGTGGGAATGTTAAGTTTTAAATGTGAAGTTTTATATGGAGAAAGCAAGGGGGAAATGGAGAAAGCATGGGGAAAATCTTAAAAGTTTTTAGCTGACGTACGTAACGCAAGGATATAATGCAAAATGTTTTGTTGATTTTGTTGTCAAAATTCCCACTCCCCCTGGCATAAATATTGAATGGTCCCTTATTTAAAAAAATTGAGGCTGGTAAGGGATCTCTTACTATACTTTGACGCCAAAAGAATCTGCAGCTCTGTTGACACCAAAAGACCCCAATCGGCAGCTCTGCAGCTCTGTTGACACCAAAAGACCCCAATTGGCAGCTCTTTTGACACCAAAAGACCCCAATCGGCAGCTCTTTTGTCATACTTACTGCTTCCCCATTCAAAAGTACAGGAATACCATAAACAGCACAAAGATCAGCTTTCCAATTTGTAAACAGTAATGGCAACATCCAGTCCTGGTATCAATGAAGTGTTTAATACAAATTAATCAATTCAATATTACTGACTGGTAGGTATATGTTGTAACTACAATTGAATGTTTACAGCTATAGCTTTCAACTGCCAATAGACTAGTGTCACAATCCAGCCCTAATCATACCTCTATGCCAGGCTGCATGTCTTGCATTATTGCAAATTCTCACACGTTCTGAATCTAAATGGATAGCAGCTCATTACATTTTAATATGAAATTGACAGTTCATTCTAAATGTCATAATATCCTTTCATAAAACCAGTGTCTACTCTCACTTCCCTGATAATAAAACCAATTCTCTGATCACAGTCCTGATTGCCATTTAATTGGTTTCTCCCTCCTCGTCTGATTACAACTTATGACGAAAACCTTGAAATACTATTGTGTCATTTTATTTCAGGACACGTGGTGCTTCGAAACATTCAATTTTATCTGATGATCAAAAGTAAACAATGAAACATTAGAATCGGCATCACTATATGAAGTTTTCTCATGGCTAATCATCTGCAGTAGACATTTTATTCATTCTTGAATTTCAAAAAGATATGTATCTTTGTTTTCTTGCATTGCATAAGCTCAATATATTGAATCAAAATATTACAAAATTTACAAAAAGCTTGATGTGGCATGTGTGGGCGTGAAAAAAACCCCAGACATTTGTGACAAACCTGGTGGTTCAGTCGGAGCACTGAGAGAATGATAAATTCTGTTGCGGACACCCCCTGATTGCACCATCACTGATCAGACTCTCACCCTAACTTGAATAGAACACTTCATATAATTGAATTCACATAATAGAATATACTGTGATGTACAGGTGTTAAACTGGAGTTTACACAAAACCCTTCCAAATTGTTGTTTATCTTCCCTTAATTGGGTATTTTTAGGCCTGCATGCAGGGGATGCGGGTGCAGATGCATTCCCTCCCACATTTGGAAAAATATATTTAAAAAATTCCCCAAAATCCCAATTTGCTAAAAAAAAAAAAATTGAGTTTGTAATGCTCCTTTGTTCAGAAAGAGGTATGGGAAGGCCCAATTTTCACAAAATAGCCCCTTTCCTGGAACTTAAAAGTTTATATTTTCAAAATCCACGCCCCACAAAAATCCTCTGTATGTACAGGTCTGGGTATTTTATACTATTTTTATCAAAACACCGAAAATTTGCTTTTAAAATCAGAATACATAGGAATTGTATTTTGCTCTTTGGCTAGAAACCCCAGCTAGAAACAAAGTGGTTTAAGATGATGGTCCATATGCCCTTAACACATGAAATCAATTTCTTGTGACCAATTATTGTGCTGCAATCAAAGTTTAAATATAGATACTTATTTCATTGCTCACTTGCAAGCCAATAAGAACTAAATGGCAAAATTTCAGTAGTAACTGCACTTTACCACTCCATCATGACCATGGATAATTAAAATCATTAAGGGCTGGGGTATGAGCGTTTGGACAGTATTTATTTTGGGACATCAGAGCACATCAGACATATCGAATTGCATTCTGAATACGAAGAATGTCATTCTGATATCAAATAATTTTGATTTTTGAAATTCGCAATTTAATACACATTTTATGGCAAATCATTAAAATTGATATTTTTGATATTTAACAGTACTTGAAGTAAACTTTATAAATCTGATGATTTATACTTAAAGTGTATGTAGGTGGGATGAAAAGCCGACGATCAATTGAAAATTTTGACTTTTCGTATTGAAGATATGGATTTTTTTCCCAAAACACCAAAAAAATTAGGTCTTTTTGGGAAAAAATCCATATCTTCAATATGAAAGGTCAAAATTTTCAATTGACCGTCGGCTTTTCCTCCCTGCTACATACACTTTAAGAATATATCATTAGATTTATATAATTTACTTCGAGGACTGTTATATATCAAAATTTGAAAAATATCAAATTTTTATAATTTGTCATAAAATTTGTATTATATTGTGATTTTCAAAAATGAAAATTATTTGATATCAGAAAGACATGCTTCAGATTCAGAATGCAATTCGATAGGTCCGAGGTGCTCTCATGTCCCACAAAAAATACTGTTTAAAACGCAATAAACGCTCATTTTAGATCCCTTAAGGTGTTTCAAGATTCATAATCATGATCATGATTAAACTGCTACACTCGTCTTTCCCTCCTTCCTCCTGAGACCAATATCAATAAAGTGTAGTCTTATTATAATCCTGGCTTCATCCCTCTCACTGCTGTCACCTCAATGCTATCTACTGAAGATAGCACTCTTTTTTGCCCCTCACTCTTTCTCTCACCCAGCAGTTATTTAGCTTTAACAATATTCATAAATATGGAATGGCTCTGGAACTGGGGGGGGGGTGCTCCAATAATTTTGATGGAGGTCCCCTAGGGAACTAGTTATTTGAGATGAAATTAATCATTTTAGGGTAAAATTAATCATTTTAAGGCAAAATTTGAAGGCATAATTCTGGGGAAAGAAGAACCAGGCATCGCACACTAGCACAACATGACATGCATAGACAGATAAACCAGAGAAAAAAGAACATACCTGATTGTGCAGGGACTTGAACTCCGTTGCATTTCTAAAGCTTCCACCTGACCCCCACCACCCCCTTTTTCGCCATCTGCACAGATGTATTGATGGCACCCTCCATAAATAAACATCTTCCAGAACCTATGATCAGTGATGATACGTATTCTGCATGTGGCCAATAGGCGCCGCCATACAAGACCAAGTGTAACCAATTCCTCATGCTAACTTTATCAGACAAATATCATCAAAGTTAGTAATTATTGTACATTTGGGCTTTCTGCATTTTTGTTTACAGGAGTACAAAATTATTTGGCGACAGAAAAGAATTATTGACAGAAACGTTCACAAAATTATCACAAAATTGAAGCATAGACACAATTTGCTGCACAAACTGGTCTCCTGTCTACAAGCTGTTATGGCAGCGTCCAGATAGTCACAAGCATATTTATAAATATGTATTTATAAATATAGTTGAAGCTAACTTAACTGCACAGTATGTCTGTCTATCTGTCTGTCACTGTTTTTGTTTAAATATTAATCCTCTGTCTGTGTCTCCTTTTCCTTTTTGCCCACTTTGTTCCTTACTCATTTCACTCTTGAGTGCATTTTATTGCCCCCCGCCTCTTGCTTCTGATGTCATCATTTGAATCAAATACAAATTGAATCCATTGATATCAATTGCCTACATTGCGATATTATAAACAAGCTTGGGAATTTTCCAGGTACACATTTCAATTTTGTCATAATGCAGACAAAAAACATGAAAATTTCAGAACAATTCTCAATATCGAAATAATGACATCCACCAATAATTACAGTAATTATATAAATCTGGGTAAAATTCCCCAGTAGTATCATCTTCGCAATAAAAAAAATTCAATTTTGTATTTGCCTCCATCTTAAATTTTTTAAAGCGATTGATGCAGAAATAACTGAAATCCAATTATTCCAACCTATAGGAAATATTTGGATGCGTTTTAATTGAATTTTATATGTTGATTAGGGGTGTAGGGACTAAATCCACAGAGAAAATCTTTGCATAACTTACGCCATTTAACTCCATTGGGGAAATCAATATTTACTATAAACGCAACCAATTCAAGCTTTAACTAACGAATTACCAGTTGTGAGATTTGAAAGGAACAGAATTCCGACGCATACACTTGAGCCCTCCTGCAGGAATACTGCTCTGCATTCGTTAGCACAATTACTGCTTAGCTCATCCCAATAATTAAAAGACAATGCACAGCTTGTGGCATGCTCACTGTAAGTTCATTGACTATGTACTCAATAATGAATGCAATTAATATTTAATGTTCTGCACATGATATCAGTTATACACAATGCAATTACTATACATACTGTATCAAAATGATTGGAATCGATGACTCATATTTTTGGAATATTTTTGGCTATTTTTTGGCTGATATTTTGGAATAATATGTACCAGTTTAGGCTCAAAATATTTTTGAATATTTGAAATTTTTGTAGTTTTATCTTCTCTAAGAATTTTAGGCCATGACGATAGCACATTCTGTTCAGAAGTTATATGTTTTTAAAGGAAGTGAGATATTGATTGAGAGTATCTGTGAAATAAATACTTTTGAGCAGTGCAGCTTTCCAACTTGTGTTGCGTGAGCAAAACTAAGAAAACGTTGATCTTCATTTGAATGATAATAGCTCCCAGATGCAACAACCTATTGGCTTCAGATTATTTGATCATTAAGTTCACATATGTCCCTTTTTATCAGTAGCAAAAAACATGACAATGTTTAGTGATTTTATATTTTTAAACTATTTTTGAAAATGTCACATATCCCATGCAATTCTAGTAATTTTGATACAGTTTGTACAACCCTATTATATAGAAATGATGCAGGTGATCTCAAACCATGACTAGGCATACTGGGGACAATGAAGCCTAACCTGGCTTACAAGTATGTACATGGTCCAAAACAGAACTCTGGGTCTTTTTCACCAAACTTGGATCTGCAATGGGGTCTCAAATTGCCTCCTTTGTTGGGAAAAAGGGGCATCTTTTAAAAGCAGTCATCTGTGTTACCTACTCTTCAACCATTTCTATCTGAAGTAGTGTTATGGTGTTTTTGAAGTATGTAAATGCAGCAAAGAACCATGGTTCATTTTTACACAAATTTTGAATAGGATTAATGGTTTTGGTTAAGGTTTAGGGTTTCAGGGTTTTTTTTTATTAGGGTTAGGGGTTAAATATATTAAACCAGAAACAACTAGAAACAAGCCTCTGGAAACAAACTAGAATCTTCCGAGTGTAAGAGAGTTAGAGACTGATTTCAGCCTCTTACACACTATTGCAATTTTGCTCCTATACTTTTGCACTGGGAAGCAGGGACAGACTTAGGTTTTAGTTTTCTACTGGCCCTCCGGGCCAGTGAAACGGCAAATCTACTGGCCCTGCAATAAATTTACTGGCCCAACTTTTTCAATATGTTCTACTGCAAAAAGAGCTCCTAAAAAGTGCAAATAAAGAAGCATGTTCCCATGCCCGTAACCAGGGGCAGATGATGAACACCACCCTTGCCATTCACGAGCGTAGCAAGTAAAAAAATAGAGGTTTTCAGTCCTTGTCGGTCAAAAAAGGTCCAAATTTTGAACAAAAGTCCACTTTTTAAAAATCCTGGTTATGGGCCTGCACGTTCCAATGCGACTTTTAAAGTTAGAGACTACCAATTAGGCCTACCAAACTTGACACATGTTACTTGTGTGTTAACATTATTTTATTCTGTGCCACCATGGACCCTAAAAATCTTTTTCCAGGATCTATGGTGCCACTTTAATTCAAGCAAACCTGAAAATTTTTAATAATTTTGAGCATACCCCGGTACTCAATATAGAGAGACTAGTCACGAACACAAGTTCAGTCAGTAGTCTTTCCTTAATCTATAGTTCCAAAAGTTCACAAAAGAAAAGGTTCAAGTATGCGGTATTTGTGTTATCGCTATCATCATCAGATAGAGCATGAAAGAGCTTGGAAATAGTACATAGGCCTACATCGCCGTGAAAAGCGGCCGTATATTTCCAACTTGCTTGCAACGCAAGGATAAGAATAAATAGACAAAAAAATCATTAAATAACTAGAGCGGTTCTCGACTTGCGCGGTTCTCGACGCAAAGCGTCGGCCGCAATGCCTCCACCTTGAGGCGTATCATTTTAACCGGTGCAATTTCACTAGGATCTCTAGATGACAGTGTAGGTTTACTGTACCCACCAAGTTTCATGCCCATACAACAGTTTAGTAACTTGACCTTAGATGACCCCTGGGTGACCTTGGATGACCCTGGAATGACCTTCCAAAAATTTGACTCTAAATGTTGACTGTACCCACCAAGTTTCATGCCCATACAACAGTTTTTAGTAACTTGACCTCAGATGACCCTGGATGACCCCAAAATGACCTTCCAAAATTTTGGCTCTAAATGTTGACTGTACCCACCAAGTTTTATGCCCATATGACAATTTTTAGTAATTTGACCTCAGATGACCCCTGGGTGACCTTGGCTGACCCCAAAATGACCTTCAAAAAATTGGCTCTAAATGTTGACTGTACTCACCCAGTTTCATGCCCATACGGCAGTTTTGCTAATTTGACCTCAGATGACCCCTGGATGACCTCTGGTGACCTTGACCCACTGACCAATACAAACTTGTTCTGTCTAGGGTCAAGATGCACTCACCCACCAAGTTTGAGGAACGTATGCGACCCCTAGTCTCCGAGAAAATGGTATTTTGCTTGTTACGCATAAATTATGCAAATTAGGTACTTAATTACCATATTTTGTGCTGAAAATCTAATCAGGTCAAGAACCTCTGGCCCCGCTACTTCCCACCAAGTGACGTCACTGTACCCCATACGGATCTCCAGATAATCTGTTCAAAAGGTATTTTGCTTATTACGCATATTACGATAAATTATGCAAATTAGGTACTTAATTACCATATTTTTGCGGCGAAAACCTTCTATAATTTGAAGACCCCCAATGACCATCCCTCCACCAACTTGCATCACTGTATGTCTTACCAGTTCTGAGAAATTGCACTCGCAAGCTCGGACGGACAGAGAGACAGACAGACAGACAGACAGACAGACAGACGGACAACCAGGAAACATAATACCTCCGGTGGAGGCATAAAAATATAAATTACACACAGGTACAGGTGACAAGTGGAGCAGAAACTGTGTCCAATTGTGTCCATCACAAATTATATCTTGTCTCAGTCATATGAGTTATATCAGGATCAAAAATCTAGTGGCCCGCCGGGCCAGCATTGTTGGAAGTTTACTGGCCCGAGGCAAAATCAACTGGCCCCGGGCCACCGCTTAAATCCGTCCCTACTGGGAAGAACTGCGGTTCTTCCCTGCAAAATGGAAGTATTATATAGTTCTGTTTTTTCAAGGTATACAAACTTTACCGGTAAAGTTGACATCCTTTCCACAACTTTACGTGCCAAGTTGCAAATTTGATGCCCCTTTTGCTTTCTGATGTATCCCTTTACAACTACATGGAGTCCTGAATTTTCTGTACAACCATAGGAACCTGACCAAAGTTCCAACAGCAATACCAGCTTGCCCACCCCATCATATCTGGTAATTTCAATCATGTGGGAAGGGTAAACATTCAGAAATGACAAATACATAGGACATGTAAGAGTAGATGTAAGAAAGATGATGAAGAAACATGGAGTCTTTTTGGAGAGTCAACGTAAAATTAAATCATTATGAAAATACTATAGACATTTGACATCTGCTATATGAGAAATTTTCCAACATTGCAAGAGTTTTAATCACTGAATCCTCACCAGTGTGACTATGTGTGGTTTTTGCATTGGGACTTATCTAAGGAGCATTGCTATCTATCTCATATAATCCAATGCCAATTACTAGCTGGTAATTATAGATTGCATTCATTAAGCTATCACTAGGATCCACAACATGCTCATCTAATCAGGGCACAGTTCTTTAACCCCAATACATTTGTAGATCCATTGAATGACCTCTGAAAATGTGGGTACGAAAACTCATACCCTGCAACTTGAGGTCAAATTTTGCACTATGATTGTTTAATGAGGTTATTGAACTATGTCATTGGGATGAGGCCATTGTGGTCCATAGTGTATGGAGGATTTAATAGCACTTACCCATTGATCGATGATTGCCAACACTATATGTTACATAGTATTTTATTGGCAGCACAAGAATCCATTAAATATTATAGTTAATTTTGTGTTATACTTATGTTTAATTTTTCACGGTCAATATGGTTTAATTATTCAATTATTGTAAATGATGGAGATATCATTTTTTTATAACACATATCTGTCAATTAATAAAAAACATGTAATGTGATTGGTTGCTACAGATTTGCATAGGTGGAGCTCTGTTTGTTTCAGCCAATCACATCTAACTTTAATCTGTCACTCAGATCATTCTATGTGATTGGTTATGAATGGTGCATTTATACTATGATCAGCTCAAAATAGATAAGAATTATTTGTTTTTGTTACTGCGCAAATCAATAACGTCCCAACTTACACCTGTGTAAAAAGTTCACAAAAGCGTGTGTCAGTCAAACAATACACAAAGCGCTATACACACAGCTTGTGCCGGGGTGTGTGTATGTGATTCTATATCAATCCAAGATGTTATGAGTCCCGCCTGTTAAGAGCTGATCAGAGTATAGGCGTGGGATTAACAACATTCAATGCGCAAATGTAATGTGACGATGCATCACACTTCAAATTTATGTCAGATGCAAAATAACTACCACATTGTTTGTGTGTATCCGTGCCTCACGCATATAATACACGTACACATCTCATATTTTTGGCATTTCTCTATCAAAGATGTCATCATACAGACTGCTTCTCAAAGTTAAATGCAGAGATATTGTAAAAGTTTGTCTATATACAAATTTGGCTATTCCAGTTGCTTCCACAGAGGGAGTGTGAATTTCACACAGGGTTACATGAATGGGTGATTCCATTTAAAATCTACATCCCCTGTGTGGGAGATTATGGCAACTTTATCGCTACTCCACTAGCCATGATTGGATATGCTAGTAGAAACAGTCAAAGCGCTACCAGCGTTTGATTACCGTACTAGTGATTTTTTAATTGTGTGTTGCGACTGCATGCTAGTATATTATATGATATGCCCTTTAAGGAAATATTTAACATAACTTACATTAGCAGATCTTCTTGGTATAAAGGGTTCCACTATGATAGGTGTTGGAGCTTCTTATACCTATGTGAGAAAAAAATAGATGGTTTGATTTAGGACAAGTGATCTTTGTTTTAAAATATATAGACAATTCATAGATGGTCTTTTTCCATTATCTTATGACTGGCAGGCTCAGCATATGTAACAAAATGGCTTAGAAATCTATTAGGGCCCTACATGTTTCACCAAAGATCTTCTCTGGTTTGAAGTGGTTTCTTAAAGATATTTACAATCAATTTTAGCAGTGCTTGAAATAAGGCCGACCCTCAGGCTAGTGGAAGTTACTGCAGGTATGCTACCCTCAAATCTCAAATGTTTCCAGATGAAGAGGAAAATTTCCTTTATACAAAATTTCAGTTCTGACAGAATCATCCTAAGTTTGTTCACTGCACTTTAGTTATATACATTATAATCTATATTCATCAGCAGAATATTATTTCACAAGACCCTAGATATTAATGATTAATCCATTTGAGTTGTTATAGCGCATTAAGTGGGAATCAGATTTTAAAAGCTTTCATGTTTGACATTTATCTAATGATATTATTTAGTGTGAGACAGTCTGTGATATATTGATGTTCCAATTATTGATGTTATGTTATTACATAAAGTACATTACTGATATGGAGATCAGGGATCATAGAGGAAAGGGATGATCAACAGTGAAATTATCTTTGATGCTATGCTGGTTTTGCCCTAACAAAAGTATGAAATCGACTGCTCAATGCCAGATGTGGGTAGGTAAGTGCAATAGCTGCCATGAGTAGCGGCCATGAGTACAATATACTGTGTGATGTAAATTGCCAAATGTTCACAGGGCAGCTATTACACTAACCCACTTGTGGCACTGAGCAAAATAGTCTCCAGTGATATCAAGAAATCAGCAGGTGAAGCTACAGTGTTGTAAAGTTCTCATCCTCATAAATGTGTGATTGTTCACCACCTGTATGCAAACATTGTTCACTTCCTCAATGCAAGTATGATGTTGAGACTAGTAGTAACTAGGGTTGAGGCATTCATTCTATGTTATACAGATCTATGAAAATATTTTGGCCTACCG
This sequence comes from Amphiura filiformis, assembly GCF_039555335.1. Classification (NCBI taxonomy): domain Eukaryota; kingdom Metazoa; phylum Echinodermata; class Ophiuroidea; order Amphilepidida; family Amphiuridae; genus Amphiura; species Amphiura filiformis. The sequence continues at coordinate 57,301,199 of NC_092643.1, forward strand.
GATACTTGCATTCATTTGACCAACTTCAAAGAGTACTAATATGTTGCATTTTTGACCCTGCAGTTTCATTTTTATGCTTATTAATTTTGTTTGATTGAGAATTAATATAATTATGTTGTAGTTGCTGTGGCATAATTTGTGTGTTACAGTCTAATGAATGCCTGGACAAAATGCTGCACTTTTCAGATACAGCATATTAATAGGTGCATGTGAAACTACCATAGCATCAGCTCTATTTGACAGAATTAGGGTGAAGTTAGTTATCCCTTTTTTCTAGGATCCATGTGGAGATGCACCACTTCCAGTAGATTATACACATATTGGCCTACTGCAGTTGAAATCCATGAAAGCCATACACACAGGGGTTGCAGATTTCAAATGGAGTCACACATTCAGGAAACCATTTGAAATTCACACTCCCTGTGTGGAAGATTAAGGTCAAGTCTTGTCTTCCATAGGGGGTGTATGGATTTCAAATGCAAATGGAATAGTCCATTTGAAGCTGCAGGAATGAGGAAAAGGTGTCAAAGTTTTGAAAGATAATCATGAGCATGGCAATAGCAAAATTAATAATGTATTAGTATAAGCAATGAGCAAATAGATGACGACGATGATATGATGATCACAATGATGGCGACGATGACCGATGTGATTGACAATGATGTTAACATAAATTTTGTAAATTTTGAATTTGTCAAATAAACTGAGCTCAAAAAGAAACTTATAATTTTTTACAACTTGTGAATCACAAGGTCATATCTTAAAATTGTGTCAAACAAAATGAACCAAAATTACACACAGGATTACTTTAATACTCTACTCAAAACACATGTCAGTAACCAAGCAGTTATCCAACTGACACAACAGCAAAATGCACTGTCATGGGACAGCTTCCTGGACTTCCTCCACTTTCACAGCCCAACATTTGGCACCCAGCACAAAAAAATCTGTGAGAATGCACACAAGATCCTTGCACAGATGATAAAACGGTGCTGCTTTCTGCTCTTTTTTCATGAAACAGGGCTGGTCTGTGAATGTGGTCCAGGAAGCTGTTCCATGTCAGTGCATTTTGCTGTTGTGTCAGTTGGATAACTGCTTGATTACTGACATGTGATAAGAGTAGAGTATTGAAGTAAACCTGTGTGTAATTTTGGTTCAATTTGATGGACAGGATTTCAAGATATGACCTTGTGAAAAATTATAAGTTTCTTTTTGAGCTCAGTTTATATAAAAAGTGTCCAATAAAGTTATTCCTACAGCACTTACATTTGACTGCATGTCCACCAGCCTTGATTCCATCTTCCTCCACTGTCTGTAGTATGTGACAGATTCCCAGAATTTCTGTAAAACAAAGGTGATCAAATTACACACATTATAGATGGTAAAGAGATAATAATATAAAACAACTAAAATGAGGGGACAAATGGCAAAACTGCACAGTCCCCTTTCCTACAATATGTAATATTGGCATTCACTACAGTGTTGCAAGATTACCATGGGCCTGCAAATAGGGAGACCAAGGGGACCTGATTGACCCAACAAAATATTAAATTAAGTCTTCAATTTAACTATTTGCTTACTTGCCTATGTTGCGTGGTGTCCTGGAACCAATACAGCATGCCATATTCCCCTGCATTCCTTGGCCATTCCCAATCCATTACATTCACAGTCCAGTGTCCTGTGTCCATCATCCACCTATGTTAGAAGGGATCTACAAGGGTTTCTGTGCTTTGGTGTCCAATAGATCAGCTTGGCTGCACAGGGTTATTTTTACCAGCATAAGAGGATCCCCATCATGACATCATCCAATGGCACAGGCCTATCTAAAGAACACAGGCCCTTAGGCCTATTGAAGGGGCATGCAGGGGCACATGCCTGTCCAGGCTGTTAACCAGGTGTTCCCCCCCAATTGCCAAAGGTCAAAAAAGTTCCTTTTTTGACTCAAAAAGTCCCATTTGCAAGCCTAGTGAGCGAAAAAATAAAGGCTTTTTTATACCTGTTTAGTCAAAAAAGGCTCAAATTTTGAAAAAATGTCCACATTTTCAAATCCGCCCCACTGTCCACTTTTTCAAAATCAGCCCCCTCCCCAAAAAAGTCCTGGCTACGGGCCTGTGCTTGTCTAAGGAGCAAAGGCCTATTTAAGGGGCACATGAATATAGGACACCCAAAAGAATGATGGAGGCCCAAAAGTCAACCCAACAAATTTAATTGGAACAATTTTGGTATAATTTTGCATGCATTTCCAAAATACAGACATGCCTATCTATATCCTTCTACCCTAGGCACAGTCAGCTCTCTGCAGCCCTGCCCCAGATCCATTCTGGAAATCCCTTTACTTGGATGGATATGAACAGATTTAGTTCATGATTTCAAGCATTTTCTGCATGGTCTATAATCCCCACCTCCCCATTAGGCCCCGGCATTAGGCCTACAAAAGAAAATCATTTGATTGGCATAACCCGACTGACCCTGAAAATAGGCCCGACCTAGACTTTTTTTCCTATTATTTTGCCAAAAAAAAAAGGGAAAAAAGTTGCAAAGCCTTTATCATATGCAATTTAGCGCTTAAAATGTGTGTAAAAAAATTAAAATTAAAAAAAAAAAGGATTGGCGACCGACCTACCCTAATTTTTTTGTTACGCCTAATCAAACAATTTTGTTAGGCCTTAGAGACATCAGGCTATTTGAAATCAATACAAGTGGTGTAGATTTCAAATGGAATCACTTATTCCGGTATATAATTCTTCAGGTAACCTCATTTGAAATTCACACTCCGTGTGGATAATTAACATGATGCATTAATGTAGCCAGGCAAATGAGGACCTATTACATAAAGGATACACACATGACAAATGAGGACACACCTCCCACCGTGGACATCATCGGATATGGCCAGGACATCGCAAATAACGTAAAAATGCATTTGAAACGGGTCCTCCGATGGGGGGTATAGGATGGGCCACGGTTGGAGTAAGTGGTCTGGTGTGTGTGTGTGCGAGGTCCACAGTATGTCGAGTAAGAATAGGTGTGTGAGTCCTCAGTTAGATACTTTTAAATCATGTGCAGAATGAGGTCCCCGTTTTCCTGCCTATGTGAGTGGGGGTGTATGTGTAAGGTCACATCTTGCGTGGGGTGTATGGATTTCAAAGGAATAGCCCATCTTTTGTAACATACTGCATAATTTGGATATGGATTTCTATGTTTGTGGCAGATGAGACATTTAATCCTGTTAAATTTATCGATCATTCCAATTTATTTTTACACAAGTGTAGCATCACACTGCAGGCAGCTAACAAAATTCTCCACCCATTCAGATCAATCGTACTGCTTTTAATTATTTGTGCTCAAAGTTATGACCACTCAAACTTCACAAATGTTTTTGACTATGAACGTTTTTTGATGAACGTTTATATACAAATACAACAATGCAATGATGGGTAGCAAGTAACTCTAAATTTCAATTCATCATAAACTTTAATGTTCAAACATAATATAATCTACAATAATCTACAATAACACCAACACCTTATCCTACACTCTAAGATAAGAAAATTCCAAAACTAACCTTTTTTGGTCTCTCAGGTGAATGGTTCTCATGAGCAAAGATAAAAGGATTTCAGGGCAATATGAAGAACTTCTTTTGTTCTCTAAAACTCAAAAGTTCTTAGATTTTGAATACAAGGTTTTAAAAATTTAAAACCTTTGGAGAACCAAATAAGGTTCTAAATGACATTCACAGAGCCAAAACAGGTTCCTCAGAGTGTCCTAAGCTCCTTTTATGACATAAGAACATTCAAGGGTTCTCCTGAGGACAAAAAAGGTTCCTTTTGTAACTTTCTAAATTTTATGAGTGTAGACCACATCAATAAAACAATCATTTTAAAAATAAATGTTTTCTCCATCAAACTAAAGCGGCAGCTTCCCCCTTGTGAGAAACCTGTCCTTGAAAGTTGACTTGCCCCCCCCCCCCCTCTGAAAAAGTGCTGGCTATGCCACTTCTACACAATTGGAAAACCATCTGAGAAATGCTTCTTAATTAGTTTTCCAATGTCTTTCAAGAAAATTAATAAACTACATACAATAATCATAACAATAACCACTAATGCTAGTCTATGTCATTTAACAGTCTTAAAAACAAGATACAGTTTGATGTTTTTTTAAAGAAATTCTAATAAGGTCGTGCATCATGAATTGGGGTATTGGAAAAGGTGGAGGCGTTACATTTTTTCATTTTATTCAGGACATTTTGTCCTACATGTAGATCTCAAGAATGGAGAGGGGTACTAAACTAGTTTTGGTCTCATTTTGTTGCTTATAATCTATCTAGTTCAAATTGTGGAAAGAAAGAACTTCACACTTCGTTTACTTCTTGAGATATTGCAATTCAAACGATGTGAAGTCAGAGGTGGAGGATCCTACGGTTGAGGCATGTGTTAAAGTATAGGGAATGTTGATTTTTGGCGCCTCACAATACATTTTTTACTGTATCTTCATAACTCAGCAAGGTATTGAGATGGATTAATGTACCATTGTTTTGGTATTTATGTCTAGTTTGAAATGTGACCGTTTTACTCCAAGCTCAGTTAATTTGTTGCAAGTGTGCTGCATTCTGTGTCATCGGTTCTAGGCTTTTTCTATACCGTTACGTTACTGTGTTTTTTACCCTATTACATATTTCTTACCCTACTGCTGTAAAAGTTTACATTTGTTGGATGGAAATTTGATGAGGAATTCAAATATGCCATTGGTTTTTGTGTAGGTCATGAAGGAAAAAAATTATGTACGACTTTTGAACACCCTGTATCTCAGTTGGGCAACATAACTCATCCTTGGAAGTTTGCTTTGTTTGGAAGCCTACAATGTTATTAGCACATCTAAAAAGGTTTTAGCAGAACAGGTATTTATGTTAGTAAATAAGAGAGGAACAAACTTGTATACTTTTTGAACCAAAATTTAGCTTTTCCACCCTATATGACATTTGTGGCACCCTGTACATTGACCAATTGTTTGTATATACATGTGTGTATTCCTGGTACCCTAAGCTTTACAGTAATATATAGTTTTATAGGGTTTTGATGAATAGTTTATGAATTAGATCAGTCTAAGTACAAAAACATGTAAATTGTTAGTATGTAACGCATTTGGCCCCCAATTCATAGCGCACGACCATAACACTTGGGAAAAAGAGGAAACAAAACTTTTGCACTGGATAGTACTAAACACATTGCGTAACATTATGTATGCAATAACACTACTGTGAATTCTTTTTAAAATGCAAGTTTTTTGTTGGTTTTTTTTGCAAAACTTTTTTGTTTTTTTTGTCCAAAACTTTAAAAATTATATCCTGTGATTACATGTATGCTTGTAATTTAAAAGAAATGATGTGTATTTCTTTGTAACAGAATCATGTCTTCAATAAAGGCCTATTCAGTGATCTCAGTAAAAGTGTAAAAAAAATAGCTCATTTTGTTCAATGTCCACGTAAAAATTGTCCTATTTCATCTCTAACACAGTGTTTGGCTTATCTACCACCAGCAGGCTATGTTAGCATATGTGTGCTACTAACGATGGTGCAAAAAAAAAAGAATTTTGATGATTTACATGATTTTTTGAATGAGCAAATCACAGAATAGGCCTTTAACTAAGACATGTCTTTTGCTCTTTACGGACCGTTTACAAACACTTGTGAGGGGGCCTCCTTTTTGACATGAAAATTATGGGTCAACCCCATAAAAAACATGCAATTACATGCATGTTGCGTATAATTTGTGCTATACAGATTAGTATATATTTTTGTATTACACTGTATTTATATGCTTATATTTATATTGTACATGCCTTGTTGGATGAATAAATTTGATTGATTGATTGATTGATATATAAACTTAATTTTTCCAGGAAAATTTGTGGTCATTTTTTTCAGGGCCCCCCTTAGGAGGGTCAAGAATTTTCAGGGTCCCTTTTTTTTGCATCAGGCCCCCCTAACAAGTGTTTGTGAACGGTCCCTTATTCATTTTTATCACAGAATGTAGCTAAAACTCAAATACAATGCTATCTAGTGCTACATTTGAAGCCAAACAATAACAAAACAAAATAACTATATGATCAAGAACAAGACAATCTTTCTAAAAATGTGACCATGTGAGACTTGTTTTTGAGTTATAGACCTTCAAAGATGACATTCCCATTTGAAATTTTATTTTAGTTTCATGGTATTTGACTGTGGGACTTAGTGGACTTTCAAATCCTTGAAAGTACTTTATTAAAAAGTGGTGTATTTAATCAATAAATAACAGTTGAACTATGATAATCCCTATTCTGAGTTAATCCTGTGTTGGGCAGGAAACTAATTGGCCCATTACTCAGATTAGCAATTTGGCAATAACATCAAGGTATCATTTACAAAATAATCCATATCTTGAAAACTATTGATGCTATTTATATAATTTTGGTATCACATTGTCAAGTGCTTACATTTTTATTCAAATCATGAAATGTCAAAAATGCAACTCAGTTGTTCCTGGTTTTGTCAGAGCGGGTCACAAATATGGTTTTAATCATGACATTATTACAATATTTATCATGTGTTCTACATTGATACACCATACAGCAAGCAGCAATTGTGTCATTTCATATCAATTCCACTGTGACTTTCCACATTTTTTCTGAACATGTTGGAAGACCTCTTGAGGTATGTCTTTTAAAACAGACATAAAATGATTCTTTTTTAATTTCTAAAATTGTATGTTTAAGTTTCCTTTCTTATGTTATCCATATTACAAATATCAAAAGTTAGCTTCAACTATATTTATAAATACGCCCATTACTACCTGCACGCAGTCATAACAGCTTATAACAGGAAGTCTGGAAATGATCTTTGCACAGCAGGTAACCTTCCTGTAGGCCTATATTTCAATACAAAGCCGGTACAAGTGAGATGAGCTTGTGCAGCAAAAATTTTTTTTTTTCCAACTTTGTGATATAATAATTATTTTATTTTTCTGTCAATAAATCATTTAAAATTTTTTGTTTTTTATAACTTCAAAGATTCAGAAACCCCCTATGTGTAATTCTTTTGCTATTTAATTTATTACTATGGTGATATTTGTCTAAAAAGTTATCATCCTTTAAGGTCGGTCACCTACCTTTGCACAGTATTTTTTGTGGGGCCTGAGAGTGAGAGCATATCAGATATATTGAATTGAATATTCTGATATCAAATCATTTTTATTTTTTGAAATTCGCAATATAATACATATTTTATGGCAAATTATTAAAAATACATTTATTTTCCCAAAAATGTATATCTTCAATACGAAAGGTCAAAATTTTCAAATGATTGTCGGCTTTTCCTCCCAGCTACATACACTTTAAGTTCTGTACATATCAGTAGATTTATAAATTTTACTTTGAGGACTGTTAAATATGAAAAATAAGGAAAAAAAATCACAATTTTTAATAATTCGCCATAAAATGTGTTTTATATCGCCAATTTCAAAATTACTTGATATCAGAAGGGCATTCCTTATTTGATGTCTGATGTACACTCATGTCCCACAAAAATAGTGTGAAAATGTTGCTATCCGATCCCTTGTTTGTGCGAAGATTTGGTTATACTTGGTCTTGGTATTGTGGTGCCCATGTGCGTATTAATAATATAGTTGAGGCTAACTAATCACAGTACAAAAAAATGCTTATTATAAAATAAGTAATTGCCTAATGATGTTGTCTAAACAAGAACTCCTAATAATAGTACTCATACGATTTTTTAAAAGACACATTTTTACATTTTCTGTGTTTGGGGGAATGGATTACATTTGTTTTGCCACAGCCAGGCCCGTTCCCAGGATTTTTTTTTTGGGGGGGGGGGGTGCTGATTTTGAAAAAGTGTTTTTCCAAGGGGGGGGGCAATTTTGGAAAAAGTGGACTTTTCCCCCCCAAATTTGGACCTTTTTTGACCAAAAAACCATTAAAAACCTGATTCTTAAATTTTGGGACTTTTTGTCTACTTTTGCAAATTTGGGGAGGTGCGGTCGCACCCGCCCGCTCTCTTTTTTCCTGCTTCGGCGCCTGGCCACATCTACACATATAGTATATATGTGTACATGCACATACCACAATACACGTGGTACAGACAGTAATTTTCTACTCTTCACAGCTATATGAAAAATACAAATCCCCTGGTAAGTTGTAGTTAGCTAAGCCAAGGGGATAAAAAAAAAACACATTTTCAAATTTTCCGTGTTTTTTGGGAATGGATCACATTTTTTTGGTCACAGTATCTGCACATATATCTCACACATAAAACATTCATGTGACCAGTCTATGTAAACATACTATCACATTCAATGTTTTACGTTAATGTGGTGTCATTTCATTGTGAGTGTCTCATTACGAACATGACTGAAGCACTATGACTGAAACATGTCACAATATCTACATTGTGATCAATACATTGAAACATCACTGAACATGGCAGTTATCGGAAACCCACATTTAAAGAAAATAAATAAATAACATCAGTGATATCGACAGCTCAGTACCAGAAATGGTAAGTGCAATAGCTGCCACATGTAGATGAGTAGGCCTACAATATACTGTGAGTAAATTGTCAAATGTCATTATGTATGAAAAAATAAAGTGGGATTCGTCTATATTTGTTACATAAAATCAATATTTGACATCCAACATCTGTATGAGATGTCAATTTAAAGCAAATAGAAAGTTCCTGAACTTGGTTAAAAAATCTAAATGTTAAAGACAATTGGCATATTCATCTCCTCCCCTCTATGTATCATTTCATGATGTAGCATACAGCTAAAGAATTTTACAATTTGTGTGGTTTATCATCACCTACATGTGTCATTTCATGCCTATTCTTGTGACCACCACGGGTAAAGCACTTGTCACAATATCTGCATTTGTGTGGTTTATCACCTGTGTGTGTCATTTCATGCCTATTCTTGTGACCACCACGGGTAAAGCACTTGTCACAATATCTGCATTTGTGTGGTTTATCACCTGTGTGTGTCATTTCATGTTGTTTCTTGTGTACAAGACTGGCCGAAACACTTATTACAATATCTGCATTTGTGTGGTTTATCACCAGTATGTGTCATTTCATGTAGTTTCTTTTGACCACCACGGGTAAAGCACTTGTCACAATATCTGCATTTGTGTGGTTTATCACCAGTATGTGTCATTTCATGTCGTTTCTTTTCACCAGCCTGGTTGAAGCACTTGCCACAATATACGCAATTATGTGGTTTATGACCAGTATGTCTCATTTCATGTTGTTTCTTGTTACCAGTATGGATGAAGCACTTGTCACAATATCTGCATTTATGTGGTTTATCATCAGTATGTATCATTTCATGTTGTTTCTTGTGACTAGCCTGGCTGAAGCACTTGTCACAATATCTGCATTTGTGTGGTTTATCACCAGTATGTGTCATTTCATGTTGTTTCTTGTCACTAGCCCGGCTGAAACACTTGTCACAATATCTGCATTTGTGTGGTTTATCATCAGTATGTATCATTTCATGTTGTTTCTTGTCACCAGCCCGGCTGAAACACTTGTTGCAATATCTGCATTTATGTGGTTTATCACCAGTATGTATCATTTCATGACGTTTCTTGTGACCAGCCAGATTGAAGCACTTATCACAATATCTGCATTTGTGTGGCTTTTCACCTGCATGTGTCCTTTCGTGATGTTTCTTGTCACTAGCCTGGCTAAACAGCTTGTCACAATATCTGCATTTATGTGGTTTATCACCAGTATGTGTCATCTCATGTCGTTTCTTGTTACCAGCCTGGCTAAAGCACTTGTCACAATATCTACATTTGTGTGGTTTATCACTTGTATGTGTCATTTCATGTCGTTTCCTGTTACTAGCCCTGCTAAAGCACTCGTCACAATATCTGCATTTATGTGCCATTTCATGTTTCTCTTTGTCACCAGCATGGATGAAGCCCATGTCACAATATCTGCATTTGTGTGGTTTATCGCATGTGTGTGTCATTTCATGTTGTTTCTTGTGATCAGCTCGGCTAAATCTCTTCCCACAATATCCGCATTTGTGTGGTTTATCACCAGTATGTGTCATTTCATGTTGTTTCTTGTGATCAGCCCGGCTAAAGCACTTGCCACAATATACGCAATTATGTGGTTTATGACCAGTATGTCTCATTTCATGTTGTTTCTTGTTACCAGTATGGATGAAGCACTTGTCACAATATCTGCATTTGTGTGGTTTATCACCAGTATGTATCATTTCATGTTGTTTCTTGTGACTAGCCTGGCTGAAGCACTTGTCACAATATCTGCATTTGTGTGGTTTATGACCAGTATGTGTCATTTCATGTCGTTTCTTGGCACCAGTATGGATGAAGCACTTGTCACAATATCTGCATTTGTGTGGTTTATCATCAGTATGTATCATTTCATGTCGTTTCTTGGCACCAGTATGGATGAAGCACTTGTCACAATATCTGCATTTGTGTGGTTTATCACCAGTATGTATCATTTCATGTCGTTTCTTGGCACCAGTATGGATGAAGCACTTGTCACAATATCTGCATTTGTGTGGTTTATCACCTGTATGTCTCATTTCATGTTGTTTCTTGTGACCAGCCTGGCTAAAGCACTTGTCACAATATCTACATTTATGAGGTTTATCACCTAAATGGTTCATTTCATGGTTTTTCTTGTTCCATGCCTGTTTGAAGCTCTTACCACAATATCTGCACTCATGAGGTTTCTTCTCTGTGACCATGCCATGTTGACTCTTGTCACTTGCCTGGCCAATGTGCTTGTCAATACATCTGCTTTTATGTGACGTAATATTACCAAAATTGGCATGATTTATCCTGTGATAACAATATGCTTGTCTGACACACTTCTGGTTCTGTATGATACACCCTGCCTTTGGTGGAAGACTAGGATTAGTATACCAATATGAAGTAATACGCATCCTATGATGACGTAGGTGGGATAGAAAGCGTGATGTGTTCCATGTGAATCTTTGTCTGCAGTACCTGCATGTTGATGTCATCTTGACTCCTTTCATTGCCATCACTAAAATGAGAACAAGAAAGAAAGATGCAACCTAGAACCTATATACAATAGTAAATTTCACTTGGGGTGTGTGCCAGGGTTGTTTGATCATTGATTTATATCGCGATTTAAATCACTTGATTTTTTTTCTTAAATCACTGCTTGAATGGGGTACTACACCCATTGCTTATTTTTGTGTTTTTTGTGTTTTTTTGTGTGTTTTTTTTGCATTTTGTGAAGAAATGAGAAAAATAATTGGACAGAGTTGTATGCAAAATGAAGGGGTAAGATTTGTGTCAATGCCCATCTGTTATAAACTGCCCGGCTATTTTTTCGGGTACTCTGCAGGCAGGGGTTGGAGTGGGTCAGTGCATTATCAACAGCCTTCATTTTCACATGCATGGAATCTATAAGCTTAACTACTGAACATACAGGCCTATGCACCCCCTTACTCACATCACTAGTATCACAAACATTCAAATTCCATCATGAAATCTAACCGCCTTTCATAGTACACTGATTTTCAAGTTACGACACATGGCCAGCCCTACAGGGACAAGATTTGTGTCAATGCCCGCCTATTATAAACTGCCCGGCTATTTACCGGATACTCGGCAGGCAGGGGCTGGAGTGAGTCAGGTTTCAATTGACAAGTGCATTATCACACACAGCTTTCATTTTGTGCAAATTTAGCCAAAATTATGCAAATTTCTGCTCATTTTAATGCTTATTTCAAGTGTAAAAGAGTTTTTCTGACAATAGAAATTAATTTGGTTTGGTGTAATACGCCCGTATGCTAAGTAAAGATTTGTTCCAAGTCTACCAGGTTATAATACTGATAATAACAATAAAAAAAACTTTTTAGACTGCAACAAGTCTGTCCTAAAACATTGTATCTATTTGGATGATTTGAAAATTCAAAATCATATTTGCTACTCAAAGTAAAATTGTTTGAAGTTAAAAAAAGTGGATATAATTACATCCAATATTCAGTGTTATACATAGATTATGAAACTGATTTTATTTCATTTTGTCAAAAATGGCTGATACGCCACTATGTCTTGGGAGCGACAAATTTCTATAGATAGTATAACAAAAGATTTATTGTATTCTATTCAAGTACTCTACTTAAATAGAATAAATTATGTTTTGTTATGAAACACACATCCAAGTTACTAGGATACCAGGGAAACATGTTTAACGCACAAAACACACATATTTACGCATTCAGGCACTTTGCGGACCCCTTCAAATCCAAAGTCCCATAGTCCAACGGGTACAAAATCTTGAAAACGTACGCGTTCAAATATATTAACAATATTTATTTTCAATATAGATTTTTTAATAGTCTATTTTTCTTCATTTCAGCTTAATTTAGCAGTTGTCATGGTTGTATGTAAATTCCTATTAGATACGTTGTAATAAAACATGATTGTAAATATTTGTATATTAATTTTCTCTGAGGACTTGCAGCAAAATTGATACGATTTTATTTTCCTTGGTATGGGATTGTGGCTAGTAGTCATGTGATGATGATGATGATGATATGATGATGATGACGACGATGACGACGATGATAATGATGATGACGACGACGACGACGACGACGACGATGATGATAATTTATACACAAAGCGACAAAAGGCGAACAAACATGCCTAGCATGTAATTCTATTTTAACATGGAAAAATTTGACCTCTTATCTTCTATAAACTAAGATTATGCATATCTGATCTCTTCAATAAACATTGTAAAAGTCGATTTGGCCTTGGTCCGGGGCTTGCCGAACATATGTCACATAAATGTTCGAATTATAAAGACATAGTTTGTTGACCTTATAATGTCTGTGCACTCATAAATTGACCTCTGAGGGTATTTGGTATAAACACATCATCAACTATAACAGAAGGTTAACTTTCTTGTTGAATGGAGGCTTCGAGGTCACTGAACTGTGTATTTGGAGATGATGTCTTTTTTAGCTCATAGCACACGTGTTAAGCAAAAACATATACATTGATAAGTAAGCAGGGTACTACTGTGAGTTGACACCATAGAAACGTGCTCTTTGTTTTAACATTACAAGTAACATGAGTGGCAAACATTAATGATTTATATTGCTTGCAACCCCCTCCCCAAAGCAATGTTGGAGCCAGTACTAGACCAATTGTCCGTTCCTGTCTCAGTATCAAAACAACATTGACTGGTGGGTGCGGGAGGGGGGGGGGGGGTTGAGAATTTCATACTAAATTAAATCCCTCATCACTGCTATCAACGTCACCATCACAACTCTAATAATCATCTGACTTCATTTGTATTATCCATCATCATCATCATCATCATCATCATCATCATCATCATCATCATCATCAACAACAACAACAACAACAACAACAACAACAACAACAACAACAACAACAACAACAACAACAACAACATCACCATCATCATCATCTACACCATCATCATCACCATCATCATCACCATCATCATCATCATCATCATCGTAATTCGTCATCATCATTTACACTATAGCCACACAAATAGAAATCTTACATTAACTGCAAGTCATCAGAAAAACAAAATATTTTGAACAAATTATTGTTTTATTACTGTGCGCAGTTTGCAACAACATCAACAGCTAGATTATGCTCAAATGAAAAATAAAATAGACTTTGAAAAATCTATAATGAAAAAATATTATGTTTTAAGTATGATTTAATATAGGCATGAGCCAAGTATGTTTTCTGCTATAAGTATGAAAACATACTTGCTAAGTATGAAGACATACTTGCTGGGGGAATTCCCGGTGGGTTCAGTTTGTATTTAAAGGTAGGACGTATGACCGTTCCAGGATTAGAAAATGACCCCTATTTCACGGGGAATCAAGGACATTTGCAGCAATTTTACCCCCTATTTTACGTGAAATCAAGGAAAATTTGCCCCCCAAATACCTCCCCTATTTTTATCATTTTGAGGACGCATTTTCATTTCACCCCCTTATCACGAGGAATCGAGGACATTTTTTCGAAATAAATACCCCTATTTTTACCATTTAAGGACGCTTTTGAATTTTTACCCATATTTCATGGGGAAATGAGGACAATAACGAAAACTGTAGCGATAAAACACGGACGAAAGTCCTAGAAATATACCCTATTTTCCATTTCAAGGACAATTTTGCTCCAAAACACCCCTAATTTGGACAATCGCGAACAATTTTGTCCTCGAAAATTCCGCGGACATTTCTTGAAAAGTACCCCTAATTGGAACCATCATGCGTACACATTGTCAGTGAAGACTGAACCCACCGTGGGGGGAATTGTGTGTGTATCGTCCTTTCGATAAGTATGAAATCATACTTAGTGCTTGGGGGCAAAAACATCGGCCAATTTGGAATATTGCTAACATGCCATACTTGCTAGGAGCAAGGTGCGTGTAAAGAAATTTGGATAATTACACAATTCAGAAGAAGTGTAAATTGACAATATGAAAAAGAAAGAAAGAAAGAAAGAAAGAAAGAAAGAAAGAAAGAAAGAAAGAAGTTAAGGTAAAAAAGCTCTTAAACATATCGTACAGAAGAGGATAGGAAAAGTAATAATATTAAAAAATAGCACTACAGAACTCCTTGAATAAGTTCATCAGGATTGTTAGATATCAATTATTGGTAAATTATGCTTTACAAATCCACTTGATTACTCACGTTTTTAGACGTTTCATCTTCCTACGGAAGACTTCATCAGTAATGTGATGAACCAGCAACACTCCTACTCTCATCTCCAGAGGGTGTAGTTCTTTGCAATAGCTGGTCATATACATGATTGAGTGAATTAGCGGAAGAACTAGCTACGGTCAGAATTGACGACGAGGACATTTTTAATTCACATGATGTCGTGTCACTGTTCACGAATACCCCTATCAATAAAAGCGCTGGAGATAGTGAGAGATTATCTGGACAAGGACACCACGCTGAAACAAAGAACATTACTTAACACCGAGGACATTATTGAATTACTTGAATTTGTCTTGACGACGACATATTTTTCCTTCAGGGAGAAATTTACATGCAGAAATTTGGAGCGGCCATGGGAAGCCCAGTGGCGCAATTATCGCGAACATTTTTATGGAATGGCTGGAACAAAAAGCCATAGCCAATGCACCCATCGCTTGTCGTCCAAAATTATGGAAAAGATATGTCGACGATATCCTCGAGATTATACCAAAGGGCACTATGCAAGAACTGACAGATCACCTCAACAAAGCGGATCCAACCAACAACATTAAGTTCACGCACGAGGAAGAAGCAGAAGGAAAAATACCTTTCCTCGTCGCTGATCAATCGGAAAGAAGACGGTTCGGTAAAGACAACAGTGTACAGAAAGAAAAGCACACCGACCAGTATTTAAACTTTGCTTCCGCAACATCCCTTACACCAAAAATTGGGTGTGGTCAGAACGTTACTTGATCGGAAGGACGCGATTGTAGCGGAAGAGGAGGATAAACAACAGGAGGAGGAACACATCAAACATGCGCTAAATCAATGTGGATATCCTAACTGGACGATTGAAAAAGTGAAACAACAGATCAGTGATAAGACCAAAGCGAAGAAGAAAGCAAAGGACAAGAACACAGAAAGAAGTAAGGGCATGGTAGTGATACCCTATGTCCAAGGTGTGTCCGAAAGACTGCAACGTGTGTTTAAAAAGCATAACATCCAGACAGCGATGAGACCACACAATACGCTGAAACAAAACCTTGTACACCCCAAAGACAAAATAGAATTAAGCCACCAAAACTTGCGATTGTGTTTATGAAATACCATGCAAAAGTTGCAAGAAGTCGTACATTGGGGAAACCGGCAGACCTTTCGGGGTAAGACTGAAAGAACATTTAAAGAATCTGAAAAGTTAACAGAGAGGAAATTCACACGCGCTGTTCGAAAGGAGTCGGTCGATGAAATTAACAAGTCCGCCATCACAGACCATGTTTCGCAACAAAACCATGTTATTGATTGGGACGGAGCCAAAGTAATTGACAAAGACTCATGTAAGCAAACCAGATGGATTAGAGAAGCAATGTGGATCAGAAACGGGGGGCCAACGTTATCAACCGCGATGAAGGGACATACTCACTCAATCATGTATATGACCAGCTATTGCAAAGAACTACACCCTCTGGAGATGAGAGTAGGAGTGTTGCTGGTTCATCACATTACTGATGAAGTCTTCCGTAGGAAGATGAAACGTCTAAAAACGTGAATAATCAAGTGGATTTGTAAAGCATAATTTACCAATAATTAGCACTACAGAAGATTCGAACTCATGGCTATCATTATAACCTATGGTTCACAAGTCACAGCCTCTACCGCTGCAACACGAGGAACTCTCTGAACAGTTAATCGATTTATAATGTATATTAAGTTATTCAATGTACGTATGGTCCGTGGCGTGATAGAAAACTGAACTGAAACGTATCAAATAGATAATTTCATCGGTTTACTCCGAATATATTTGTTGGCAATGTATTTAGGGTTGTAAAAATAAATTTGGAATTTTGATTCATTAACTTCCCCACGATCGACAAAATTTAAAGAAAGAAAATTACAATGATTTCTTTTTAAACTGTTTGTAATCGACCGTTAGCGTTATCGTATTATAAATAAATTTGCCACGACTAACAACGGCCCTCCGACAGTGTAGTGGTTTTGTTAATGCTTTGTGATCTCGAGATCTAGAGTTCGAGTCCCATTGACGCCGTTTTTTTACTTTAAAAATCTGCACCTTATCCCTTTTTAAAATCTCAGATGACACCTTCGTCGGTTCAAATTTTAACAAAAATATGATCAATAAAAAAAATCTGTGAGAGTATAGATTTTAATTAGCTATGTCTGAAGAATTTGAATAGATATGATTTGGTTTATCGTTCATTATCGAACTCCCTGCACACGCACATTGTCTTTACCTAGAACTGGCTCATTTCCTCGGACAACAAGGCAGCTACGCGGTTTAGGGACGCCTTGGCCGCGCCCATGTTCTGTGGCTGAACCCACGACTCGGACAACGAGGCCGCGAAGCGGCGCGGCCTTGGGCGCGTGAAGCTAGCCACCGGCGGCTGAACTCAACAAGTACGCGAAGCAGCGGTTTGCCACTTTTGATCGCTACTTCCAGCGCGTACAGGTTAGGGCACTTAACCCTATATGAAAAGCTCACATACGTGTACATCCCCTACAGATATATGCACACTGAACGAATCCCTCCCTGCTTAGTATGAACTTTTCGTCTACTGAAGATAGCAATAAGTGTATGAGTAATGCGTGGGACATTGGTCAATGAGGTCTTCTGCTATAAGTATGAAATATTTACCCGTACGCCGTCAACACCCAAAGACCCACCATCTCAAAATTCCAGGATCTAACATGCCCACCAAAATTGTTTGATTTGCCCCCCCACCCTACCCCACCCGGGAAGCGGCCTAGGGCGTGTGAAGCGTGCCTCCGCCACTGAACCCAACGAGGACGCTAAAGCGGTGGCTCGCCACTTTTGATCGCTACTTCAAGCGATATTAATGTGTTTGGTCAATGATGTCTTCTGCTATAAGTATGAAGTTATAAGGGCATGGTGATAAGCCTTTTGATAAGTATGAAACCATACTTAATATTCAGCTAGCTTAGCATGCAATCATCTGACTTCAGATATGCAAACTGTTTAAAACAATATTTATTTTCAATATAGATTTTTAATAGTCTATTTTTTCTTCATTTCAGCTTAATTTAGCAGTTGTCATGGTTGTATGTAAATTCCTATTAGATACGTTGTAATAAAACATGATTGTAAATATTTGTATATTAATTTTCTCTGAGGACTTGCAGCAAAATTGATATGATTTTATTTTCCTTGGTATGGGATTGTGGCTAGTAGTCATGTGATGATGATGATGATATGATGATGACGACGACGATGATAATGACGACGACGACGATGACGACGATGATGATGATAATTTATACACAAAGCGACAAAGGCGAACAAACATGCCTAGCATGTAATTCTATTTTAACATGGAAAAATTTGACCTCTTATCTTCTCGCAAACTAAGATTATGCATATCTGATCTCTTCAATAAACATTGTAAAAGTCGATTTGGCCTTGGTCCGGGGCTTGCCGAACATATGTCACATAAATGTTCGAATTATAAAGACATAGTTTGTTGACCTTATAATGTCTGTGCACTCATAAATTGACCTCTGAGGGTATTTGGTATAAACACATCATCAACTATAACAGAAGGTTAACTTTCTTGTTGAATGGAGGCTTGAGGTCACTGAACTGTGTATTTGGAGATGATGTCTTTTTAGCTCATAGCACACGTGTTAAGCAAAAACATATACATTGAGAAGTAAGCAGGGTACTACTGTGAGTTGACACCATAGAAAGCGTGCTCTTTGTTTTAACATTACAAGTAACATGAGTGGCAAACATTAATGATTTATATTGCTTGCAACCCCCCTCCCCAAAGCAATGTTGGAGCCAATACTAGACCAATTGTCCGTTCCTGTCTCAGTATCAAAACAACATTGACTGGTGGGTGCGGGAGGGGGGTTGAGAATTTCATACTAAATTAAATCCCTCATCACTGCCATCAACGTCACCATCACAACTCTAATAATCATCTGACTTCATTTGTATTATCCATCATCATCGTCATCAACAACAACAACAACAACAACAACAACAACAACAACACCATCACCATCATCATCATCTACACCATCATCATCACCATCATCATCACCATCATCATCACCATCATCATCATCGTCGTCGTCATCATCATTTACACTATAGCCACACAAATAGAAATCTTACATCAACTGCAAGTCATCAGAAAAACAAAATATTTTAAACAAATTATTGTTTTATTACTGTGCGCACAGTTTGCAACAACAACATCAACTGCTAGATTATGCTCAAATGAAAAATAAAATAGACTTTGAAAAATCTATAATGAAAAAATATTTTGTTTATTGCAAAATTTGAATAGAAAACACCCAATAGTGTGCATTTATTCACAGCTTTTGGTGGCTACGTATTATTTTCTATATGACAAAAGAAAAATGTGTAGCAGCGTAACATTATTAACATTGTCGTCCCACCTCTAGTTAAAACTCTTCTTGGAGTATTTAGGAGGACCCACAACCAAGTACCAAGTAAACCGGCACTCCGGCAGACTCAGAAGTCACGGCTCATGACGCATTGACATATACATTTTAATATTATATCTGACCCGTACTTAGCTTTTCATTATGAAGATGATATTCGTTGGATAGCCCTTGACCTCTGCACAACCTCCATGCTCATTTCCCAGTCCCAGTTCGGGTTTAAAAGCATATTGGTGTTAACGTGTTGTCCGACATGCTCACTAAACAAATATAGGTACGATTTACTTAACTTTCGTCATGCATCGAAAGCTGAGATGGTCTTAATACGGTTGTATCCAGTGCTTATAATGGCACTTTCAATGGCATCACGGCACTCTTTTGTGGTTTCTAAAACCAAACGGAGAAACCGGGCGGAGGGACTCCCACTTTGGAGGCGTATGTAGGGCCGTTAAGATCCCCTTTTCAGTGTCGCTGCCACCCAAAGACCCTATATTTGTTTACCAACACATGCTCTGTGACCTGAATACCCTTTATTTTTGCATTTGATCTGTCACCCAAAGACCCTCATTTTCAATTTGAACAGCAACTTTCATTTATCACTGAAATGTTACTTATTTTTTTGAAAAAACAAAAGAAATTTGAAGCCATTTAGAACTAGAAATTCAATGTTCGAGGTTTTTGTGAAACTGTTTCGGCTCTCACCCAAAGATTCCATTTAAAAAAAAAGGTCATGTTCTCACCCAATGACCCCATATTTTTTACATTTTGCTCTCACCGAATGCCCAAAATCATGCTCTCACCCATCAATGACCCCATGATTTTTTACATTTTGCTCATTCACAACACAAATTTTTGGCTTTTTTACACACTAATATTGACAAAATGGTCCACCAAATCGCTTCAATTGTTTTCATTTTGCAAGTTTCTTACTTCTCAGGGGGCATATTTTACATTTAATTTTTTACATCTTCTAAAACATCTTTTACATCTTCCGACTGCTCTAGAAGCTTCTAGATCCGCCACTGCTCCAAAAACACACACACATTATTAAAAATGTCTTCAAAAATAATAATAAAAAAATACCCCTTGGGCAATGTTTTGGACCCTTTCAGAGGAAAAAATCACAATTGAAAGGGTCCAAAAAATTTGAAAATACCCCTTCAGCAAAATGCTTAAAGAAAACCCTGTAGGATAGGGTAAACAAAAAATATAGGCCTACATGTATAGGGCCAAAATGATATACTAAAATGGTTTAAAGTACTTAGTGTGTAGAGATATTTTATAAGTTCAGGACATGAGGTGATAAACATATTTATGTACTTCATAAAAAAAAAAGAAAAAAAAAGAAGAGGGGTACTGATGAAAATCATGATATTACATATAGCCTTATAAATCAACTTTTTCATTTTTTACCATTTTTGGTAAATATAAGTTAATTTCTTTCTTTTAAATCAGTGATGGCCAGGTGGAAGTCGGCAGACCACAAGACCCAGACATTAGGACATGAATTGGAAGCCCATCGTGATCTTCCACCTAGAGTAATTAAGGCCAAACACTTGTGCTGAAAATCAAATTGGTCACTTATCATCGCCCACTGTTCAAAATGTGACATCTACACCAATTACAGTCCCCAAAATGGTCTACTTTTTAGCTGACCTCAATTCCGAAACATTTAGTGATAGTTAAAAATGCGATCCCCATCCTTTGGTTACCTTTGGACGAATTTGTAGAAATCTCCGCGGAGTCTCTGTGTCTTGAAATTCCCCGGTACAAACATCGAAAATGTCGCATTTCTCAGTCCCGGTGATGATACTATATCCGCATCGCTGTTTTTGTGCTGGGTTGCAACGGCAACCCAGCACTTATGCTGGGTTCTGTTTTCTGTTGTTTCTATAAGTAATTCATGAAGAAAGCGGAAACTTGTAAAAATGTTGCAAAAATTGATCAAAATGGTTATGACAAACAGAAATACTAAAATTGGCCTGTGCAGATATCAGAAATATTGTGTTGATTTTGCATGTTAAGGTAAAATAGGTATATGTTTTAGGAAAATAATTTTTCTGAATCTTGACTAGGAAGTTTTGCTGGTTCTCTTCACTAGAACACTTATCTTGGCAGGCTATGGGATCATGTGGGCGGACACGCCGGGTACCATACATGCTTTGTAGGAGTTCAGTATCTCAGTGTGTTGTATGGTATGTGATCCAATATCTCTGGTGAGAGCTACCTGCTGAGTTATGATGACATATTTAATTTACACATCTTACTCTATTCATGTTCCTAGTGGTCTGTCTGTGGTGGTCTGTTATCTTGGCCAAATTGAGTTAAGCATGGGAAATTAGTGCTATACATAGGCCTGCCATATGTATGAAAGAACAACTCAAATTCATCCTCTGTGTCTATTGAGCATGTGAAAAATAGCATGTATGAAAGAATCACCCAATTCCATGATTTGAGTCTTGTAACACATTGATTGAAATCAGTATGTATAAAAGTCCACTTTTAACACATTCATTGCTAGAGAGTGACTTTTGAGAAAGAAATGGGTTTAATAAAGGAAAGTGTGTTGTTTATATTAC
Source organism: Amphiura filiformis (assembly GCF_039555335.1). NCBI lineage: Eukaryota > Metazoa > Echinodermata > Ophiuroidea > Amphilepidida > Amphiuridae > Amphiura > Amphiura filiformis. The sequence goes on from NC_092643.1 coordinate 57,322,992, forward strand.
ATTGCAGAATGCTTATCAACATTATACATACCTGTGTGCTTTATTTTGTATTATCTTACTAGTGGTAATCTCATTCTAACATTGTTGTCTTTGTATATGATTCAAAAACCACCCAAGTCCAAAATTTAAAATGAACCCCACGAAGTCCCTGAAATGCTAATCGTCATACCTAATACATGTTAATCCACTCATTTGCACGTAAAACTTTCCATATTGACCAGGTAAATCTAACTGAAGGAATTAAAATGATACACATGTTTTTCTCTCAAAATCACTTCCGATGGACTTGGGTGGCTTTTGTATTCATGTATTCAATTTTCAACTACATGTAACCACAGATATTGACCATGCAACATGCAGTAAACATGGTAAAAGTTGAATCCCTCACATCGAACACCTGTGTTAATAAATAAGCAAGATCACTGAATATTGGAAATAACAGTGTCTGCTTCCTACTCATGCCATCCAAACCTGGTGATAATATTTGAGTAGGAGGACAATACGTGAGTGGAGATATTTGAGGTCAAAGGTCATCTAGATGTCAAATGAGGTCATTGTTGATTTAGATTAAGCGATGGGGGGAATTGCTCTCCTTTGTAAAAGTAAATTTCAATGTCAAACATTACCTAGTGATAATAATCTCTGCGTAAGGGAGCATCAGGTGAGTGAAAATGTTTTGAGGTCATAGGTCATATAGGGTCAAATTTTGGAATTGTTAGTATTGGGCTTTAAGTTGGTGAACGTAAACCTGAAGAGGAGTAACAACGTAAAGAGCATATGAATTGAAGTATAAGAATTGGAATGGAACTGATGTATTAATGAATCCAACTGAGTCATCAGTATCTGGGAAAAAGTGCCTGATTTTGGGGTTTGAACCAACCGAATCTTGCCACTTCAAATTATTTTGACTATTTTTACAAAAAGAAATATGAAGTTACTCATTGTGAACAACCATGTCCCAGGCTCAGCACATCCCTTTTTAAAGGGATTTTTATCATACATGAACATGCATATCTCCGACCCCTGTAAGGTCAAAAATGTGGTGTTGATTTCAACCAATCCGATCCACCGATTGTGACCACGTGGGCGGTTTCATGAATATTTAATAAGCAGCTTGATACTGACGTCATATCTGAGGTGACCAGGAGGTAGGAGCTACCATTTTGGCCAACTGAACTCGACTCGTGCGTTCTTTTGGTTGACATAAATCGAACAAAATTTTCAATAACGGGTAATAGTAGGATTTCAATTTTTTATGAAGTTACTTGTAGTTTTGAGGCATGACAAGTTGTTTTTGGAAACTTAGATGTTTGTTGCAACTGATGATGTAATCGCAAGGTGAGTGAATTCGTGAAGAGATTTGCTTGTTTGAGTGATAGTAGGATACGGGATGTAGGCTAGTCCCCTGTGTTTGACCTGCTCTGACATCTCAATTCATGCAGAATTATTCGTACCTGCTTTACCAGACAGCAATACTGCATATTGCTGTATGGAACCAGACATATCGCTCATTCTACAAAATCCGGTGCCAATCCACTATAAAAATTGAAAAAATAAAAGTTGTTCAAAAAGACCTGCTTTTTGTGTTTTTTAAGAGTAAATGTATCACTACTTTCAGATGTAAAAATTGCCAACACCACTTGCATATTTTTCTTTCAGGAAATCATGATGTTTTTAACACTAAAACTCAATGTAATGTGAGCTACGTTACCGACTACAAAATGGGCTGGTTTTACTCAATCCAAGGTCATAAAAAGCAAACTAATGATCACTTGAGTGAAATGTAAAACAGATTTCACCATTTCATAGAAGTTTTGAAGATGCGTAAATGAGTGTGTAACGTAGCTCACAATAACGTAGTTCACTGGTTTTTAATGTTTTTAATGTGATTTGCGAACGTTAGAACGTTATGTCGGTTAATTCTAATATAAATGGGGTTCGACCACTGGTAGCTTTCACATATTATTAGGAAGGACATGTAATACATGTGCATACTATAGAATCCTGGTAACGTAGCTCACCAATCTTAACATGGTCGGTCGAAATTTCAATGTTTACAACATTTCTATGCCAAAAATGCTACAGCATCACGATTTTTACTGTGATTTTTAAAAACCTATGAGTGTTTCCTTTCAAAAACCACAAATTACATTGATACCTCTGTTTTACTTCTTTCCAATAACGTGTGTTAAAAAGGGGTAACGTAGCTCACAGCGTTTTGGTGGAAAATGCAATTTATTTTAGAATTAATTACACAAAGACGTTTTAATCACTAAAAATAATGTTGATAAACAATATGATGGTGCGTTATCTAATTAAAAAACAACAAATATGTAAAGAAATCGCATTTATTCAAAGAAAATATTCAAGATATATAATCAGTGAGCAGTGAGCAGTGAGCAGTGCTCCACATCAGCTCCCAAATGTTTATAGATTATACTGCTTTTGCTGTGAATTACTGTATGAATTTTATACCTATGTGATCATCTTAATGCCAGGATCATTTTGATCTACTTTGTTTTATGGATTTCATCATCATTTTCATGTATTTTGTGATATTTTATCTGAATTTCTGCTGTTGTTTTTGAACTATATTGGACTACATTGGACCAGTGATATTGATTATTGATTTTCTTCTGACTGAACTTCCTCCCAATTCATAATGGACTTATCTTCTGTAACAAAGGGTGTGGTCACCCATTTATGGCAATCATACAATGGAACTTTCAATGGCTTCACTAACAATGATATATTTGAAAATTCACTGTGGGAAATACAACCAAAAACCATGTCCACAACCATAGCAGTAAACCCTGACATCTTTGATCAGTTCAATTATGAACTGTGTGCAAGATATGGTGCCCCACAAGATCACAGGAAATATGGACTAATATACAGGGCTGCAATGCCTAACTCTATGCATGTAGTTACCATCACTTGCTATTCTTCAACCTGTGCAGTGTCAGTGCAAGGTTCTCTACATGCAGCCTGGGTTGATACTGCCCTTCCTTCGATTGGACATAGTCTCATAGCTGACAATGAACTAGCAGTATCTACATGTAATCCCATCACTTCAACACCAGCTCAACTCAGCTCTACCAAGAAATCTGCCTCATCTAACTCAATTCTGAATTTTTCTTTAAACTGTGAGGACTTCCCACCCCTCCCCAACACTCAATCATCAAGTCAACCAAAAACAGAAACTGTCTCAACTCAAACCACAACTAAATGTACTACCAGCAAGCATACCCAAACAATAGCATCTGGTGATACAACCATTAAACTAAGGAAACAATATAAAGACAATGAAGCCAAACTATGTGATGAGGTAAAACGCCTTCAAGATGCAAATAATGATTTACGCACACAGTTAGCAGAGTACAGAGAACTAAGAACGTCATATGTTCAGCTATCATCCTCGTACAGAGAACTTTCTGACAGGAATGCTGTTCTAGAAGTGCAGCAAGAAACTCTAAAACTAAAACACATGATCAACTTTTCATGCACCCCAGGAAGTCGGTTTCGTGCCTGAAGCTTTTCCTGAAAGAAGACCTTCAACCCCTGTGCCCCTAAGAAACAAATTCGATATTCTGTGCATAGAGGAACCTGTCCATGCAACTGAAGACTCCTCAACCTCCCAACAGGCCCCCCACCCAACCCTTGCCATACCCTTGTACAATAGTTCTGCTTCAGTGCGACCAAAGGAGCGTCCTCATCCCAAGGAAACAAACAACTCTACAGCAAAAAGTTTTGCCGAAGCAGCTACATGTAAATCAAAACCAAACAAGTTGAACAACAAACCCCCTGTCTCATCTACAGCTGCAGCTCGAGTGAAATTACAGCAATCATCCACAGCTACAACAACTACTCAAACACAGAAGTCATCTGCTACAGCTCCAACACAATCGCAGACATCTTCTGCAAAGCAATCGCAGCAACAACCACCATTACGGAAAAGGAAAGTTGCACTTATCATCGGCGATTCAATTCCTAAAGGACTTATCGGTAGAAAATTGTCACGTCAGTTCCACGTTATGAACTATAGCCTACCAGGTAGCACCCCGAAATGTGGCTTCAATTTGCACCATCTATTTTAAATGTTGTCAACCCTGATATTGTGATCATCCATCTTGGTACAAACACTATAGATAAGCAACAACCTGAATTATGTATGAACATGCTTCAACAGCTTGGTGAACTCATCGCAAGAAAGGGTTGTCATATCGCTTACTCGGGTCTGACTGTCCAATTGAAGATGACAAGACATTCTATTGGTAACATCATCAACCTCGGAATCACGCACTTGTGCCTTATGAAAGGATGGACCTTTATTGATAATTCAAATTTGAAACTTCATCACTTGTCTACCTCTGATGGAATTCACTTAAACTCAAAGGGACTTATTGTGCTTGCCAAAAATTATATTGATTATCTACACAAAATGCAACAAGTCCATTTTCATCAGGATGTCTCTATGTTAAAAAAAGGCTAACAATATCTTCAAAGTGTGTGACTCATAATTATGATATGACTCTTCATAACACAAATTGTTCAAGTTCTTGTAATGATATAAATGTTTATAATATAACTTTAGATGCCAATTTGTCAATTACTCATGATCATAGTATTGGTGAAAATATTTCAAATGATGTTGATAGTATATCTGCTGACACAGGTATTGACACTGCTACTTCTTCTGATACATGTAGACTGTCAAATCATGCTAATGGTACTGTTGAAAATGTTTCAAATATTGACTGTCACAATCATGGTACTTCTGATTTTAAATCCTATGATGTTGATAAAGCTAGCATGTCTTTTCAAAATAATGTTGGTACATTTACTTTTTCTGATTATACTTGCTCTAGTACCAAGACCAATTTATCAACTCATGATCATAATACTGATGAAAGTAATGTTTTAAGTAATGTTGATACTTCAATTGACAGTATGTCATCTTACAGTAGCAATACTTCTAATCTTTGTATACCAAACACATCGCTAAGTAATTCTTGTGAAAATGTTATTAATGTTAATGAGTTTAATTCTAATATGAGACATATTCCTGATGTGAAAGGTACTAAAATAATTCACCTCAACATCTGCAGTCTGCCAAAGTATATTGATGAGATCCGTCATTTTGCATTCAAAAATAATGTTGATATAATCGGTGTCTGTGAAACTCGTTTAGATTATACTTTTTCTGATAATGAAATTTCACTTAATGATTTCTCAATTTATCGTGCAGATCGATACAGAAGTGGCGGTGGAGTGGCTGTTTATGTTAAGAATTGTATAAATTATAATATTCGCATACGATCTCACACATAGTGAACTTGAAATTATTTGTCTTGAAATTATGCCACAGCATTGTAAACCTTATGTTATTATTTACTGGTATAGAGTGCCAAACACGTCTATTGAGCTCTTTAATCACATTGATAATATTATTTCTCAAGTTGATTCTGAGGATAAGGACTATTTCCTCATGGGAGACCTCAATTGTGATCTGATCTCTGATGATCCCCATTGTTATACAAAGAGGTTAATTGAGATGTGCTCTTCATATGATTTAAGTCAATTGATTAAAGAGGCCACTAGAATCACTCCAAAGTCTAAAACCCTTATTGATCATATTTATACATCTAATGCTAGTAAGGTGACTCATTCTGGAGTAGTTCATAATGGTATTAGTGACCATTCACTTATCTATGGTATAAGAGGCAAAGATAAAAATGTCAGTCAAGGTCATAAATTTGTCAAATCTAGATCATATAAAAACTTTAACATGTATTCTTTTGTAAATCAGCTCAGTAGTGTTTCCTGGGCCTCAGTATATGAGGCTGCTGATGCTGACTTAGCTTTAGATGAATTTGAGTGTATTTTTCTGAATGTTGCAAATAACCATGCACCTCTGAAGCAGAGAAGAGTTAGACAAAATTTAAGCCCATGGTTAACACCGAAATTAGTGAATTGATGAATAAGCGTGACATGGCTAAGTTAAAAGCAGTAAAGTCTAACAATTCTATGGATTGGGCCAATTTTCGTTGTCTAAAAAATAAAGTTACTAGTGCAATTAGGAAAAGTAAGCGCACATATCTTACAGATTCTCTTGCTGCTTGTAAAGGTAATACAAAGAAAACATGGAAACAGCTGCGTTATATTGTTCCTTCTAGAAAATCATATTCTAAAATAAATTGTATTCGAAATGAAGATAGGGATATAACAGATCCAAAGCTCATTTCAAATGAATTAAACAAGTTCTTCACATGTGTTGGATCTAATCTTGCTGCCAAACTTGGTCCTGTTGATATTCATGATGCTTGTAGAAATATTGATAATAATGTTAATGATTCTTCCAATGATCTCTCCTTTGATATAATTCCAGTGACTGTTGAATATGTTATTGAACAATTATGTAATCTTCCTACCAACAAAGCCACTGGTTTTGATGAGATCCCTGCAAGACTTTTAAAGGCAGGAGCATATGTAATTGCACCTATTTTGACTCACATAATAAATTATTCTATCATGACGTGCAAATTTCCAACAAATTGGAAAAAGCAAAAGTCACACCTATCTACAAGAGTGGCCAGCATTCTGATCCAAACAATTACAGGCCTATCTCTATTTTACCAGTTGTATCGAAAATTATTGAAAGGGCTATTTTTGATCAACTTTATAGTTATTTAGACTCTAACAATTTGATCTCTCCTTACCAATCTGGTTTTCGCCCTTCACATTCTACTTCAACTTCGCTTGCCTTAATAACTGAAGATTGGTTTGACAATATAAATGATGGTAATGTTATTGGTGTATCAATGATTGATTTAAAAAGGCATTTGATACTGTAAACCATGCCATTTTGATCAAAAAATTACAGTGTTATGGAATCAGCAAATACAGTATTGATTGGTTCAGTAGTTATCTTTCAAACAGAACCCAAGCTACATCTGTTAATGGTTCTCTTTCTGATTTTGAACTTATTAGTTACGGAGTGCCTCAAGGTTCAATACTTGGACCTCTCCTTTTTATTGTTTTCATTAATGATTTACCAAACTGTCTTAAATTTACTAAGATCAGCATGTATGCTGATGATACTATTATTTACTGTGCTGGCAAAAACCCAGCTGATATTGTACATAACCTTAATAATGACCTTTCTTCAATGAAACAGTGGCTTGACAATAATAAGCTAAGTTTGAATGTAAATAAGACTAAATTTATTATGCTTGGAACACCACAAAGATTGGCTAAAATTAATGATGATGTTTTGAATGTTCATATTAATGGTGATATTATTGAAAGAGTTTTCTCTTGCACCCATTTGGGTATAATAATTGATAGTAATTTAAATTGGCATGATCATATTGATTATTTGTTGAAGAAGTCTGCCAGGAGTATTTCTATGATCAGGAGGGCTAAGTCATTAGTTCCCATGAGTGCTCTCAAGCTTATATACAACTCTATTGTTGCACCACATTTCAATTATTGTAATATAATATGGGGTAATTGTACCAAAACAGATTCAATTAAGTTGCAACGAATGCAGGCAAGAGCTGCTAGGTATATTTGCAATGTTCCTTGGGACACATCAGGGTCTGAAGTTCTTAATCAACTCAGCTGGTTGACACTTGCTGAAATAAGAAACATCCATTTGGCAGAGTTCATGTTCAGGGTTACAAACAACATACTTCCTGATAATATTTGCATGTTATTTGAGAAAAAGGAATATAATTATAATCTCAGGCGTAATCCAAATAATGTTGATGTTCCTTTTCCTTCAAATAACTTTAAGAACGCATGTCTTTCATACAGGGGTGCTCATCTATGGAGCGATCTCTCAGCTGAAGCACAGTTGTGTGATAGACCTGCTGCGTTCAGGAGATTGCTTTACTGTAATTATGAATTGAACTTTGCCTAAATGTTTGCTTTTGGTTATTACTTTGTCAATTGTACTTGCTTTGTATGCTTAATTTATATCACTTTGTCATATATAGTTTTTATACTTGTTTTGTATTTCCATTTACTTTTAATATCCTTGATTAATGATGTAATGTAACATGTAAATTTATATAGCAACACGGCCCCAGGGAAGACCAGCTCAAGGGCTGATCTGGGCTTTTCCGTGTATAAATAAAATTGAAATGAAATGAAAATGAAAAGGGTTAGATGTGACACTTGAGCAGTGGAAACGCATTTTTAGCGATTTTTGAGCCTTTGCAAGGGTTAATCAGGCTGAAGAAAGCATTAAAAGTATGGAAAACTATCCGGGGTCACTCCCATTGTGGCCTGTACACCATCCGCGATAATGAAAAGCGTAAAAGGGTCGTTTTATCGTGGGTAGGCACGATCTGCGCGTATCGCGTTTAGGGTGTCAAAAACATGAAAAATTGGAAAAAAAGGGTAGCAAAATTGCAATTTCTAAATACGCGGAAAAAAGGGTATGAAATTTGATGTTAGGAATGAAATCCCTGTTTAGGGTGTCGTTTTAGCCAAGGGTTAAATCCTTGTTTAGGGTGCTTTTCAAAAGTTGATTATCGCGGATGGTGTAGGCCTACACTGTACAGGCCACAATGGGAGTGACCCCCCAGGGAAAACTATATATCTCCGTGTAGATCTCGTTGAGTTCTACCAGAAAAACAACATATTTGATGCCCTAAATGCTCGACAAAGTGTTTGTGGACCAAAGAATGGAAAAAAGGCTATTGGCACCGGATTTTGTAGAATGAGCGATATAGTGATCTTCTAATTATTCTGGTTTTTTATCCCGCACACCACTGTATTATATTATCTGCACGATTCGTGGGGATTCGTTACGATGTGATCACCGGCGATATCGCCTTTTTCTTTGCACCATGGACCATACAACCCTATTAGAGGGTTCTGTTCCAGTATTCCTGTAGTTGTAGAGGAAGCTAAAACTCTAAATCATGAACTTGCATTCCGGGGCTTGCATGATATGCTTGCATGACAGTTCTACTTGCATTGACTTGGAAGCTGAGCAACAGAAAAGAGTTATTTCATAATTACTTTACCAGGTCGTTTTTTTCACCAGTTGTCCATTTTAAGCGTGGAAATGTCCCGGCAAATGTCCATTTAAATCAGCTGTTCCGAAAGTTACTTATTCTGCACCATGCTTGTTTTCCCGGGTTGTTTTCCAGTATTGAACGTCTGACCTTGCTATATCCAGCTCGTATGCAATCAATCTGTGGCGGCAAGTGGATAAGGGGGCACAACACTATAATACTCATTACAAAATATTGGTCGGGATATTGGTTTATACACATGCTCTGTCACCCGAAGACCGTCCCCTATTTTTCCATTTGATCTGTCACCCAAAGACCCTTACAAGTTCAATTTGAACAGCAACTTTCATTTATCACTGATTTTGTTACTTATTTTGAAAAAACAATGAAATTTGAAGCCATTTAGAACTAGAAATTCGATTTTCGAGGTTTTTGCGTCGCTGTTTCGGCTCTCACCCAAAGATACCATTTAAAAAAAAGGTCATGTTTTCACCCAATGACCCCATATTGCCCACTCTAATTATGAGTCGTGTTTTATAGAAATTGAATGTAATTCTTCTAAAAATGCTGTAGTCGGTGTGTTATACAGGGCTCACAATTCAATAAATGACTTTATGACGGATTTTGACCCTCTTTTAAAAAAATTAACATCAGACAGAAAACAGATATATATAATGGGTGATTTCAACATTGATTTACTAAAGGTAGATAGTCACAGACCCACTCATGATTATCTTGAACTTCTTTACTCATGTTCATTGACGCCTACAATTTATAAACCAACTAGAATTACGCCAACATCAGCTACAATTATTGACAATATTCTGACAACCAATGAAAATATAATCAAATCGACAATTTTGATTACAGACATAAGTGACCATTTTCCAACTACTTTGTCAACCAATCTTGAAATACATAAACGAAATGAAAAAAACGAATAAGGCAACTTACACAAGAATTCATAGTGATGTTAATGTATCTAAGTTTAAAAAACGACTGTCAGAGGTTAAATGGGACGAAACTCTTGACAATAATAATGCAAATGATGATTATAATACATTTATTGATACTTTTAATACTTTATATGATGATTGTATCCCATTAAAAAAATGCACGGGTAATAGAAGAAAAGAACCAATAGCACCATGGATCACCAAAGGTTTACTTAAGAGTATTAATAAAAAGAATTTATTGTATAAACAATATATTAAATCACCTAATGCTAGAAATTGTCAATTATTTAAAACATATAAAAATAAGTTACAAATGCTTCTTCGAAAATCGAAACGAAAATATTTTTCTCTAAGTTTGAGCATGCTAAATGCAATATGAAACAAACATGGAAAACAATCAATGATGTTATTGGACGAAGCAAAAACAATCGACTCAAAGTAAATTTAAAGATGAAGGTGGCAATACTATCAACAATCCTCAAGATATCTCAAATAAATTTAATGATTTTTTTGTAAATATAGGTCCTAATCTTGCTTCAACCATTCAACACAAAGGAAACATTATTTTGATTATCTAAACGATACCATATCTGGGAGTATGTACCTGAAACCAATTGTTGAACTTGATATAATCAAAATTATAGATAAGTTAAAGTTAAATAAGAGTGGTGGTCACGACAATATTGGCAATCTAATCATAAAAAAGTAAGTCGAGAAATTGCCAAACCTCTTAATATGATATTTAATTTATCTATTTCTACCGGAATTGTTCCAGATAAAATGAAAGTAGCTAAGGTCATACCACTTTTCAAAAAACAAGATGTTGAAGTTTTCTCAAATTATCGTCCCGTTTCTCTCCTACCATGTTTTTCCAAAATTCTTGAAAGATTAGTTTTTAACAGATGTATGGATTATATTGATACTCAAGGAATCCTTAACACTAAACAATTTGGTTTTAGACCAAAGCACTCAACCTCTATGGCTATTGAACAAATGGTAGATAAAATAAATTTCGCGGTTGAGAGAAACGAGACGACTGTTGGAATATTTTTGGACTTGTCTAAGGCATTTGATACAATTGATCACAATATTCTCCTTCACAAACTAGAACACTATGGCCTTCGTGGCATTGTCTTAGACTGGTTCAGAAGTTATTTAAGTAACAGGAAACAATATGTATCTTATAATTGCCATTCATCAGAATTGAAAAATGTAATTTGCGGAGTTCCGCAAGGATCTATTCTCGGCCCTCTTTTATTTATACTATATATAAATGATATAACTAATACATCTAATATACTTGATTTCATCCTCTTTGCAGATGATACAACAATTTTATATTCACATGAAAACATAGAAAAGCAAGTCAATCTTATAAACAAAGAACTAGAGGAAGTGAGCAATTGGTTCAGAGCAAATAAATTGTCTGTTAATGCCAGTAAAACAAATTACATGATACTAGGAACGCCAAATATGACACAAATTAATGATCTGAGAATCATACTTAACTACACTACCTTAGAAAGAGTACAACAAACCAAGTTTCTTGGTGTGTTAATAGATGAATGTCTCACTTGGAAAAGCCACATAGATTGTATTTCAAAAACAGTGTCAAGAAACGTTGGTGTCATGACCAAACTAAAACATTATGTACCAGAACGTATTTTACATACCCTTTATTGTACTTTGATAATGCCCTATCTTAATTATGGAATACTTGTATGGGGGATACCTGTAAAACTTACTTAAGTAAATTAATGAAACTCCAAAAGTGGGCTATAAGAACGATAGCAAACAGTCACTACAGAGAACATACAGGACCGTTGTTTGCAAACTATAACATCTTAACTATCGAAGATATGTACACACTAGATTTGGGTACATTCATGTACAAGTATTCTATTAATGAACTCCCTCTTATATTTAATAATTATTTTTCCAAACGCTCTGATGTACATAACTACAAGACAAGACATGTAAACGACTTAAATTTGACTAAAAACAAAAAAGTTTTTTTCTGATCACGCAATTCGTACTAAAGGCCCCATCCTTTGGAATTCACTAGGTATTTTTGTGAAAAACTCCAGATCTATTAAACATTTCCGTTATCAATTAAAAGAAATGTTAATCTCAAAATATACTTAATATATTATCTTTAAGCACCGTCCTTGTCTTGTCTTTTGGTTAGTGATTCCTTTTTATGTGATGTTTGATTGATTTTTTTGTATAAATGTTATTTGTAACTTTATAATTTCTAGGGGGAGGCGATATATCTGGCCTTATTGGCCTTCCAGCCTCTTCCTCCATAATGTGTTGTTTTCTGTAAATTTTTAATTTGATTGTTTTTGTGAATGTCAGTTTTTATGGAAATAAAATGAATGAATGAATGAATGAATGAATGAATATTTTTTACATTTTGCTCTCACCGAATGCCAAAAATCATGCTCTCACCCAATGACCCCATATTTTTTTTTTTTTTTTCTCACCGAATGCCCCTTAGTGCGAAAGTGCCAGCCCTACACCTATATCCATTTCATATTGAAGTGCCCCCCAGGCCGGGACCCGGGGATACCGCAGAGTGTCATCGCCCCAATATCTTCATGGCAGAAATCGCCATGGTAGGTTGAATCCACAGCCACGCATGGCCATTTTGTTCGACCGTTGAGACGCATAATGCCCGGGGGGCACTCAACTTAAATTTTGGTAGGAGTGTGTGGCGCGGAGCGCCGAACATTGGGAACTAAGAATTGATTTTCGGGCAAAATAGGGGCTTGAAGAACTGAAATTTGGGCCAAATTATAGGCTGTTTAGCTAAAAATTTCAAATTTTTATCCAAATTTGAGCTTAAAGAGCTACAATTGTCAGAGTTTGAGGCTCAAAGAACTGGAGCAGATTCAAATGTGGGGCTTAAGGAACTGCCGGAGAGCCTGAAAAAGGGACCCTTGACCGCCGCACATACCCGTACCACCTTAACATGTGAGTGCCCCCCCCGGGGCATAATGAGCCGAGGGCATCCGACTAAGGCTACTGACAATAGCCTGGTAATTGACCTCTCTGTGTGTGAGTGAGCATGTATACGCAATGATGAGGTCAATGGTCATCTACTTTTAGACTGACACCACAAAGAAAATATCATAGGAAAATTGCCGAAAAATGGCTTGTGCCACCCCCCGGCCAATCAGACCCGCTGTCCCTCCAATCAGGGTCCGTGCAGGACAGTAGCAAGGTTGTAAAATGTGGGACGGCCATGACAAATGTGGGGCGGCCAAAATATAAATATATGACCAAATTGAAATAAAGATATAAAGAAAAACATGAAAAAAAGTGGGGCGGCCATTGAATCCCCGGCTGCCCCGCTTGCTATGGCCCTGGGTCCGTGCACCCCCCCATGTGATGACCCACGCTACGCCACTATGTAGGCCCCCTAATACTTGAAAACAGGGCACTTGTAAAAATAAAACATGTTTTTCGTCCCCCCCCACCCCCGGTTCCATTTTTGAGGCCGCTTTTTTTTTTTAAATTCAGTTATAACTCTTGAAAAAAAGATGTCTAGGAAATTGTCATACTTTCTATAGACTTGCTAATGTAAGTGGGAGTGCCCCCCCCCCCCGATGTTTTCAAACCTTTTGTGCATGGTCTATGATCCCAACCTCCCCATTAGCAGATTAGAAATATCAGGATATTTGATTTGAAATTCATACAGCCCCTATGGAAGAAATGACATTAATCTCCCACACAGGGGCTGTAGATTTCAAATGGGGTCACTCATTCAGGCCCCGCCATTTGAAATTCACACTCCCTCCCTGTGTGGATGATGTGTATGCTTGTGCCAGAATTGAGAGGAAAATTATAACACAATCAAGCTATGAAAAAAAGGATGGGAATTAATTTAAAAGGGCATTTCGTGATCCACTTTTCTCAAAAAAAGTTGACATTTTTATACCACTGGAAACCTCTGGCAACATAATGTTTATGTACCAAAAATTTTTTTGCAGATTTATTCGTTGAGCAAAAATATTGTCACATTTGAATTTCGTTCTGGTATACCAGAACGAAATTACAACAGGCTATGAACATGATGAAGCAGTGTAATACATATAAATCATGCATAACTCGCAAAATCGGAATCAACTGAAAATGTCATAAAAAGAGGATGCTAGGATTGCAAAATCCTCGTTTAAGCTGAATGAAAATAAAATCTTTGGAAAAAAAAGTTTGGAGAAATTTGTTTACTGCAGGGGATCAAAAATTGTGTTAAACAAAATTGGAACGATTGAGAAATTAACAATGGGATGAAATTTTGGGTAATCGAAAAAAGTTCCAACATGAAAAGGATACATTTGAATTGTATTGCTGTCAACCATGCATAATGCTCCCAAAATTCCTCCCTACAATGCAGCAGGCGTATTGCATAACAATAGATACATTTCGCAGGTTAATCACTCTCCTTTGTCATGTAATATGCCTATTGCATTGTGGGAAGGAATTTCGGCACAAATTGACTTCCGGTAGAGAAACCCTAAATTCACGTATTGAAAAGACAGCAATCAAGGTTGTGATCAATAAATGACACATGCTGACTGCTGTTCTCTTCAGGTAAGTGCAACATTTTAGGCTATTGAATATATGAATACAAAACCCACCCAAGTCCATACTGTGGCCAAATTGAGTTAAGCATGGCAAATTGTTGCTAATACATAGGCCTGTCATATGTATGAAAAAACAACTCAAATTCATCCTCTGTGTCTATTGAACATGTGAAAAATAGCATGTATGAAAGAACCACCCAAGTCCATGATTTGAGTCTTGTAACACATTGATTGAAATCCAGTATGTATAAAAGTACGCTTGTAACACATTCATTGCTGGAAAGTGACTTTTGAAGAAAAAAATGGGTTTTAAAATAAAGGAAAGTGTGTTGTTTATATTACATGGCAGAATGCTTATCAACATTATACCTGTGTGCTTTATTTTGTATTATCTTACTAGTGGTAATCTCATTCCAACATTGTTGTCTTTGTATGATTCAAAAAACCACCCAAGTCCAGAATTTAAAATTAACCCCACAAAGTCCCTGGCCCTGAAATGCTAATCGTCATACTTATACAGTTTAACCCACTCATTTGCAAGTAAAACTTACCATATTGACCAGGTAAATATAACTGAAGGAATTAAAATGATACACGGGTTTTTCTCTCAAAATCACTTCCCATGGACTTGGGTGGGTTTTGTATTCATGTATTCAATTTCACACCGCATAATTTGTATTCAGTTTCAGTATCAATTGGCAACATTTCAAATTGTATCAATTACATTTATTCATCAATTTCTCGATCATTCTGATTTCTTTTTACGCAATTGTGGTATCATACTGCAGCTAACACAATTCTCCATACATTCATATCAACTGTACTGCTTTTAAATATTTGTGCTCAAAGTTATGATAACTACCAAAACTTTCTTTTTTGATGTGTTTATATATTACCCGGTATACTATACATACATCAAACTATTTTGAACTGCAAAGATTGGTAGGCAAGTAACTCGTAAATTTCAATTCATCATATAAACTTTAATGTTCAAACAAGGATACTGAGAAACAATTTACAACTATATAATCTACAATAACAGAAACACCTTATCCTTGACTCTTAGAAAAGAAAGTTCCAAAAAGAACCTTTTTAGTCCTCTCAAGAGAACCCTTGAAGGTTCATATGAGGAACAATAAAAGGATTTAAGGGCACTATGAAGAACTTCTTTTGATCTCTAAAACTCAAAAGTTCTTAGATTTTGAATTTAAAGATTCTAAGGGGAACTTTACTATTCAACCCTGAAAGTTTTTAAAAATTTAGACCGTTTGGAGAACCAAATAAGGTTCTAAATGACTTTCAGAGAACCAAAACAGTTCCTTAAAGTGTCATAAGATCCTTTTATTGTTCCTCATAAGAACCTTCAAGGGTTCTCCTGAGGCCAAAAAGTTTCAATGTTGGAACTTTCTTTTTAATGGGTGTAGATGGCATCATTTTAAACAGCAAAGTTAGAAAACATTATAAACATGATAAACAAAGAAAATCATGTTTTCTCAAACCAATGATATAATTTTTAATCTCTGTCTCAAAAATGTATGTGTTTGTATACTTTTGATCATGCCAAGTGCTGTAATTGTATTATAATAAAATACATATCTACACTTGTAACCTATCAGCTACTATAATGCCAAGTGTTGTAATTGTATTATAATAAAACACATCATATCTACACTTGTAACCTATCAGCTACTATAATGCCAAGTGTTGTAATTGTATTATAATAAAACACATATCTACACTTGTAACCTATCAGCTACTATAATGCCAAGTGCTGTAATTGTATTATAATAAAACACATATCTACACTTGTAACCTATCAGCTACTATAATGCCAAGTGTTGTAATTGTATTATAATAAAACACATATCTACACTTGTAACCTATCAGCTACTATAATGCCAAGTGCTGTAATTGTATTATAATAAAACACATCATATCTACACTTGTAACCTATCAGCTACTATAATGCCAAGTGTTGTAATTGTATTATAATAAAACACATCATATCTACACTTGTAACCTATCAGCTACTATAATGCCAAGTGTTGTAATTGTATTATAATAAAACACATCATATCTACACTTGTAACCTATCAGCTACTATAATGCCAAGTGCTGTAATTGTATTATAATAAAACACATCATATCTACACTTGTAACCTATCAGCTACTATAATGCCAAGTGCTGTAATTGTATTATAATAAAACACATCATATCTACACTTGTCACCTATCAGCTACTATAATGCCAAGTGCTGTAATTGTATTATAATAAAACACATCATATCTACACTTGTAACCTATCAGCTACTATAATGCCAAATGCTGTAATTGTATTATAATAAAACACATCATATCTACACTTGTCACCTATCAGCTACTATAATGCCAAATGCTGTAATTGTATTATAATAAAACACATATTTACACTTGTAACCTATCAGCTACTATAATGCCAAGTGCTGTAATTGTATTATAATAAAACACATCATATCTACACTTGTAACCTATCAGCTACTATAATGCCAAATGCTGTAATTGTATTATAATAAAACACATATTTACACTTGTAACCTATCAGCTACTATAATGCCAAGTGCTGTAATTGTATTATAATAAAACACATCATATCTACACTTGTAACCTATTATTAAGTATTATATCTACACTTGTAATTTTATCAGCTACTATAATGCCAAGTGTTGTAATTGTATTATAATAAAACACATCATATCTACACTTGTAACCTATCGGCTGCTGTAATGCCAAGTGCTGTAATTGTATTATAATAAAACACATCATATCTATACTTGTAACCTATCGGCTGCTGTAATGCCAAGTGCTGTAATTGTATTATAATAAAACACATCATATCTATACTTGTAACCTATCAGCTGCTGTAATGCCAAGTGCTGTAATTGTATTATAATAAAACACATCATATCTACCCTTATAACCTATCAGCTACTATAATGCCAAGTGTTGTAATTGTAAATAATAAAACACATCATATCTACACTTGTAACCTATCAGCTACTATAATGCCAAGTGTTGTAATTGTATTATAATAAAACACATCATATCTATACTTGTAACCTATCAGCTACTATAATGCCAAGTGTTGTAATTGTATCATAATAAAACACTTCATATCTATACTTGTAACCTATCAGCTGCTGTAATGCCAAGTGCTGTAATTGTATTATAATAAAACACATCATATCTACACTTGTAATTTTATCAGCTACTATAATGCCAAGTGCTGTAATTGGATTATAATAAAACACATCATATCTACACTTGTAACCTATTAGCTACTATAATGCCAAGTGTTGTAATTGTATCATAATAAAACACATATCTATACTTGTAACCTATCAGCTGCTGTAATGCCAAGTGCTGTAATTGTATTATAATAAAACACATCATATCTACACTTGTAATTTTATCAGCTTCTATAATGCCAAGTGTTGTAATTGTATTATAATAAAACACATCATATCTATACTTTTAACCTATCAGCTACTATAATGCCAAGTGTTGTAATTGTATTATAATAAAACACATCATATCTATACTTGTAACCTATCAGCTACTATAATGCCAAGTGCTGTAATTGTATCATAATAAAACACATCATATCTATACTTGTAACCTATCAGCTGCTGTAATGCCAAGTGCTGTAATTGTATTATAATAAAACACATCATATCTATACTTGTAACCTAGCAGATACTTAACCAGGAATATATTTGTAAAGTTCAAATTCAGCCTGATGTCTCTTATTATAAGATTGAAGAAAATCATATCGATATTTTCAAGATCTTATATAAACTCTTATGTCTTTATCATGCAGTAGACATGAATAACATTTCATTGGTTAATAGCCAAATAATATAATTTTGTATTGTTCAGTGTTCATAAATTATCAGTACCGGCAATTAACGGGCCTGCATACTCGCGTTGTAACTTGTATTGTACACTGTGCTGATCGCATATGCGATAGAGACGGTAATTACGCGCTACCTTACGTCGCGTGCTAAGTGTGCGTCGCACGTTGGCAATGGCGCGCTGTATTACATAATACATGGCCTGGCTGTAGTTGCATGACAGAAAACTGTTAAGCATGCATGGAAGAGTTTGGGGTAGGCCTATAATAACTTGATCATTTTATGATTGTGGTATTATTTATATTATTTATTTATTTATTTGTGTTAAATTCATGTCTACTGAATGATAAATTCGTTACCCCCTGTCTGTTCATATGCAATCGAAAAATATCACTGGTTTTGAGGTCGTATCACACTCGGCCGAATACGAAAAATATCACTGGTTTTGAGGTCGGACTCGTATCACACTCGGCCTGCGACCTCAAAGCCAGTGATATTTTTCGTATTCGGCCGAGTGTGATACGACCTCAAAACCAATGATATTTTTCGTATTGCATGAACAAACAGGGGATAACTAATAATATTTGTCACATAAAATCAATATTCGACATCCAACATCTATGTGTGAGATGTCATTTTAAAGGGAAAAAAGGCAGTTCTGATATGAGATGTCATTTTAAAGCAAAACAGAAAAACAGAACAACAAACAAAAACCAGTTCTTGAAGTTGGTTAAGAAATCTGAATGTTTAAGACACAGGTATCATGTTCATCCCCTCCCCTCTATGTATTATTTCATGTTGTTACTAACTCTAACATATAGATAGCTAAAGAACTTTACAATGTGCATGGTTTATTTACATAAAGCTAAAGAATTTTACAATGTGCATGGTTTATCATCACCTACATGTGTCATTTCATGTTTCTTGTCAACAGCCTGGCTAAACAGCTTGCCACATTATACACATTTATATGGTTTATCACCAGTATGTGTCATTTCATGTTTCTTTCTGTTACCAGCATGGATGAAGCACTTGTCACAATATCTGCATTTGTGTGGTTTATCACCAGTATGTGTCATTGCATGTTTCTTCTTGTCACCAGCATGGATAAAGCACTTGTCAAAATATCTGCATTTGTGTGATTTATCACCTGTATGTATCATTTCATGATGTTTCTTGGCACCAGCCTGGCTAAAGCACTTGTCACAAGATCTGCATTTGTGTGGTTTATCACCAGTATGTGTCAATTTATGTTTCTTCTTGTCACCAGCATGGATAAAGCACTTGTCACAATATCTGCATTTGTGTGGTTTATCACCAGTATGTGTCATTTCATGTCGTTTCTTGTGACCAGCCTGGCTGAAGCACTTGTCACAATATCTGCATTTATGTGGTTTATCACCTGTATGTGTCATTTCATGTCGTTTCTTGTCACCAGCATGGCTGAAGCACTTGTCACAATATCTGCATTTATGTGGTTTATCACCAGTATGTGTCATTTCATGTTGTTTCTTGGCACCAGCATGGATGAAGCATTTTTCACAATATCTGCATTTATGTGGTTTATCACCTGTATGTGTCATTTCATGTCGTTTCTTGGCACCAGCCTGGCTGAAGCACTTGTCACAAAAACTGCATTTGTGTGATTTATCACCAGTATGTGTCATTTCATGTTGTTTCTTGGTACCAGCCCGGCTAAAGCACTTATCACAATATCTGCATTTGTGTGGTTTATCGCATGTATGTGTCATTTCATGTTGTTTCTTGTGACCAGGACGGTTAAAGCACTTGTCACAATAACTGCATTTATGTGGTTTATCACCAGTATGTATCATTTCATGTTTCTTCTTGTCACCAGCATGAATGAAGCACTTGTCACAATAGCTGCATTTGTGTGGTTTATCACCAGTATGTGTCATTTCATGTTGTTTCTTGCGACCAGTCAGGCTGAAGCACTTGTCACAATATCTGCATTTGTGTGGTTTATCGCATGTATGTGTCATTTCATGTTGTTTCTTGTGACCAGGACGGTTAAAGCACTTGTCACAATAACTGCATTTATGTGGTTTATCACCAGTATGTATCATTTCATGTTTCTTCTTGTCACCAGCATGAATGAAGCACTTGTCACAATATCTGCATTTGTGTGGTTTATCACCAGTATGTGTCATTTCATGTTGTTTCTTGGCACCAGCATGGATGAAGCATTTTTCACAATATCTGCATTTATGTGGTTTATCACCTGTATGTGTCATTTCATGTCGTTTCTTGGCACCAGCCTGGCTGAAGCACTTGTCACAAAAACTGCATTTGTGTGATTTATCACCAGTATGTGTCATTTCATGTTGTTTCTTGGTACCAGCCCGGCTAAAGCACTTATCACAATATCTGCATTTGTGTGGTTTATCGCATGTATGTGTCATTTCATGTTGTTTCTTGTGACCAGGACGGTTAAAGCACTTGTCACAATAACTGCATTTATGTGGTTTATCACCAGTATGTATCATTTCATGTTTCTTCTTGTCACCAGCATGAATGAAGCACTTGTCACAATAGCTGCATTTGTGTGGTTTATCACCAGTATGTGTCATTTCATGTTGTTTCTTGCGACCAGTCAGGCTGAAGCACTTGTCACAATATCTGCATTTGTGTGGTTTATCGCATGTATGTGTCATTTCATGTTGTTTCTTGTGACCAGGACGGTTAAAGCACTTGTCACAATAACTGCATTTATGTGGTTTATCACCAGTATGTATCATTTCATGTTTCTTCTTGTCACCAGCATGAATGAAGCACTTGTCACAATATCTGCATTTGTGTGGTTTATCACTAGTATGTGTCATTTCATGTAGTTTCTTGTGACCAGTCAGGCTGAAGCACTTGTCACAATATCTGCATTTGTGTGGTTTATCGCATGTATGTGTCATTTCATGTTGTTTCTTGTGACCAGGACGGTTAAAGCACTTGTCACAATAACTGCATTTATGTGGTTTATCACCAGTATGTATCATTTCATGTTTCTTCTTGTCACCAGCATGAATGAAGCACTTGTCACAATAGCTGCATTTGTGTGGTTTATCACCAGTATGTATCATTTCATGTTGTTTCTTGTAACCAGCTTGGCTAAAGCACTTGTCACAAGATCTGCATTTGTGTGGTTTATCACCAGTATGTGTCAATTTATGTTTCTTCTTGTCACCAGCATGGATAAAGCACTTGTCACAATATCTGCATTTATGTGGTTTATCACCAGTATGTGTCATTTCATGTCGTTTCTTGTGACCAGCCTGGCTGAAGCACTTGTCACAATATCTGCATTTATGTGGTTTATCACCTGTATGTGTCATTTCATGTCGTTTCTTGGCACCAGCCTGGCTGAAGCACTTGTCACAAAAACTGCATTTGTGTGATTTATCACCAGTATGTGTCATTTCATGTTGTTTCTTGGTACCAGCCCGGCTAAAGCACTTATCACAATATCTGCATTTGTGTGGTTTATCGCATGTATGTGTCATTTCATGTTGTTTCTTGTGACCAGACATGGTTGAAGCACTTGTCACAATAACTGCATTTATGTGGTTTATCACCAGTATGTATCATTTCATGTTTCTTCTTGTCACCAGCATGAATGAAGCACTTGTCACAATAGCTGCATTTGTGTGGTTTATCACCAGTATGTGTCATTTCATGTAGTTTCTTGTGACCAGTCAGGCTGAAGCACTTGTCACAATATCTGCATTTGTGTGGTTTATCACCAGTATGTGTCATTTCATGTTGTTTCTTGTGACCAGGACGGTTAAAGCACTTGTCACAATATCTGCATTTATGTGGTTTATCACCAGTATGTATCATTTCATGTTTCTTCTTGTCACCAGCATGAATGAAGCACTTGTCACAATAGCTGCATTTGTGTGGTTTATCACCAGTATGTATCATTTCATGTTGTTTCTTGTAACCAGCTTGGCTAAAGCACTTGTCACAATATCTGCATTTATGTGTTTTACCACCAGTATGTGTCATTTCATGTTGCTTCTTGTAACCAGCCTGGCTAAAGCACTTGTCACAATATCTGCATTTATGTGTTTTACCAGCAGTATGTGCCATTTCATGTTGCTTCTTGTAACCAGCCTGGCTAAAGCCCTTGTCACAATATCTACATTTATGAGGTTTTATGAGGTTCCATGCCTGTTTGAACCTCTTACCACAATATATGCACTTACAGGACTTGTTTTCTGTGATCATCATGCCATGTTGGCTCTTGTCACTTGCCAGGCTAATGCATTTGTTACTACATTTATGTGACATAACATTACCACCATATACCAATCTATTGGTTTTTCTGTGATAACAAAAGGTGCATTTTTGCTGTTTATCATTCTTTTGGGCGATTTTAGACTGTCTTTTGTTGTCTCCCTTGTTAGTCTTCAGGATTGTCTGTCTGATACTCTTCTGTTTGATACACCCTGCCTTTGGTGGAAGACTAGGATTGGTATACCAATATGAAGTGATCCGCATCCTATGATGACGTAGGTGGGATAGGAAGCGTGGTGTGTTCCCTGTGAATCTTTGTTTGCAGTACCTGCATGCTGATGTTGTCTTGCTTCCTTTCATTGGCATCACTATTAGATGAGAACAAGAAAGATGCAATCAACATTAGTTTTCTCCTGGGGTACGTGCAATCTAAAAGACAACATTTTTTCTATTCAAATAGTGTTTATATCTAGCTACAACGGCAGCAACAGGAATTTCTTTCTGGTGGACAGTCAGAATTAATAGGTAAATTTTCACGGGAAAATTTTCTGGACACGTGACACCCATGGGCAGACATATTAGCATTATGGAATGTGACCCGAGCACAGCGGTGTTCTTCCAATGTATTTGAATAGGAAGAATTCCTTCTTTGGTGCAAAATAAGTTACTTGTCGCAAGTTAATAATGTTATTGTAAGAGTTTCCGTAGATAAATATTTTTTTCCGTAGATAGATATTTTTGAAATTACGTTTTGATGATATTGTGAAAAAATTAAGATAACATAATATTCAATAAATTTGCAATGCACAAATTTCTATCAAAATTGCGGTCAAAAATACTATTCCAATTCAAAATTACTAAGACTTGAATAGCGAGGTCACGGCCGGGGGTCAGAGATCAGGCTCGAGGTTACACTCACATTGATACGCATTGGTCACGTGTCCAGAAAATTTTCCCGTGAAAATTTACCTATTAATTCTGACTGGTGGAGGGGGGCAATGGGGGAAAAGAATTCAAACTAGACTTAGCTGTGGTCTAAGACCACGAACACAGCCGTGTGGTGACCCCTTAATCACCTTTGACCCCAAAATATATGAAAACCCCATAGACATTGGCTAATGTCAATGCACGTGTCCACGTGGCATCACTTTGCTATGCTTTTTGTGGCAGAAGGGCATTTTGAAGGTATATCGTTTTATACCGGAAGTGACCCTTACTGACCATTGACCCCAAATGTGTGTACACCATATAGACACTGTGTTATAACAATGCATGTGTGCAAGTGGCGTCACTGTCCTACGTAATTTGTGGAAGAAGAAGCATTTTAAAGGTATTTCGTTTTATACCGGAAGTGACCCCTTAATGACCTTTGACCCCAAATAAAATAATACCACATATAAACTGGGTAACCACAATTCATGTGTGAACATACCGTTACTGTCCTATGTTTTTCTTAGCAAATAAAAATTTTTGAAGGTTTTTCGTTTTATACCGGAAGTGACCCCTTAATGACCTTTGACCCCAAATCTGTGTACACCCCATAGACACTGGGTAATAACAATGCATGTGTGCAAGTGGCGTCTCTGTCCTACAGAATCTGTGGAAGAAGATGCATTTTAAAGGTATTTCGTTTTATACCGGAAGTGACCCCTTAATGACATTTGACCCCAAATAAAAAATACCACATATACATTGGGTGACTGCAGATCATGTGTGAACATACCGTTACTGTCCCATGTTTTACTTAGCTAATAACATTTTTTGAAGGTATTTCGTTTTATACCGGAAGTGACCCCTTAATGACCTTTGACCCCAAATCTGTGTACACCCCATAGACACTGGGTAATAACAATGCATGTGTGCAAGTGGCGTCTCTGTCCCACATAATTTGTGGAAGAAGATGCATTTTAAACGTATTTCTTTTTATACCGGAAGTGACCCCTTAATGAGCTTTGACCCCAAATTTAAAAAAACCACATATACTTTGGGTGACTGCAGATCATATGTGAACATACCGTTAATGTGCTATGTTTTACTTAGCTAATAAAAATTTTGAAGGTTTTTCGTTTTATACCGGAAGTGACCCCTTAATGACCTTTGACCCCAAATCTGTGTACACCACATAGACACTGGGTAATAACAATGCATGTGTGCAAGTGGGGTCGCTGTCCTACGTAAGTTGTGGGAGAAGATGCATTTTTAGTTGAAATCACGTTTTTGACCCCTGTGACCCCTGCGTGACCTTTGACCCCGCGATTTTCATGTGACATGTGGGGGCATGGTCAATGATCATTGTGACCAAGTTAGGTCAAAATCGATGTAAGCATGTGAGTGCTAGAGCAAATGTAATGGTTGACAGAAGAAGAAGAAACTAGACTTAGCTGTGGTCTAAGACCACGAACACAGCCGTGTTGTGACCCCTTAATGACCTTTGACCCCAAAATATATGAAAACGCCCATAGACATTGGCTAATGTCAACGCATGTGTGCACGTGGCATCACTTTGCCATGTTACTTGTTGCAGAAGGGGCATTTTGAAGGTTTTTCGTCTCAGACCGGAAGTGACCCCTTAATGACATTTGACCCAAATAAAAAAATACCACATATGAATTGGGTAACCACAATTCCTGTGTGAACATACCGTTACTGTCCTATGTTTTTCTTAGCAAATAAAAATTTTGAAGGTTTTTCGTTTTATACCGGAAGTGACCCCTTAATGACCTTTGACCCCAAATCTGTGTACACCCCATAGACACTGGGTAATAACAATGCATGTGTGCAAGTGGCGTCACTGTCCTACAGAATCTGTGGAAGAAGATGCATTTTAAAGGTATTTCGTTTTATACCGGAAGTGACCCCTTAATGAGATTTGACCCCAAATAAAAAATACCACATATACATTGGGTGACTGCAGATCATATGTGAACATACCGTTACTGTCCCATGTTTTACTTAGCTAATAAAAATTTTTGAAGGTATTTCGTTTTATACCGGAAGTGACCCCTTAATGACCTTTGGCCCCAAATCTGTGTACACCTCATAGACACTGGGTAATAACAATGCATGTGTGCAAGTGGCGTCTCTGTCCCACATAATTTGTGGAAGAAGATGCATTTTAAAGGTATTTCTTTTTATACCGGAAGTGACCCCTTAATGAGCTTCGACCTCAAATAAAAAAAAATACCACATATACATTGGGTGACTGCGGATCATATGTGAACATATCTTCTATCTCCCTGATCTACTTTTTTTAAGGTCTCTCCTCTCATACGGTCTGTCACCCTCTAATGACCGTTGACCCCAAATCTGTGTACACCACATAGACACTGGGTAATAACAATGCATGTGTGCAAGTGGGGTCGCTGTCCTACGTAAGTTGTGGGAGAAGATGCATTTTTAGTTGAAATCACGTTTTTGACCCCTGTGACCCCTGGGTGACCTTTGGCCCCACGAGTTTCATGTGACATGTAGGGGCATGGTCAATGATCATTGTGACCAAGTTAGGTCAAAATCGATGTAAGCATGTGAGTGCTAGAGCAAATGTAAAGGTTGACAGAAGAAAGAAAGAAAGAACTAGATCTGGCTACAGATCTGGACCTAGCCGGGGCCGGAAATGCCAGTCTTAAAGTTTGACCTTTGACCGGCTATTATGGATATCTCACACCATTAATGGTGTATCACTGTAGCATGTAGGGGCTTTATCCGTCTTCCATAGGCTGAGATACAGCTACTTTTCCGTAATTTTAAACATTTTTTGCAACTGTGACGTTTTGACCTCCTTAATGACCTTTGACCCCAATACAAAAAAAACCTCATATACACCGGGAAAATGCATTGTTACAGTTTAAATTAAAAAATTCTACTATGCTTAGTTATGGAGATAAAAATTCTTAAGTTATTTAGCTTAAAACCGGAAATGACGTCTAAATGACCTTTGACCAAAAAAATAAAAATACCGTGCATACATCGGGTAACACTAATGCATATATGAAGTTTATGTCACTCTGGTCTGGTTACGTTTTGAGATAAAAAAAATGAACATATTTGATGATTTTTGGTTTTTGTCCGCAAGCGACCCCTTAATGACCTTTGACCCCAAAACTATAGACACCCCAAAGACCCTGGTTAGTAGCAATACATGTGTGCTAATGACAACACTCTGCTATGTAATTTGTAAAAACAGTGATTTTTTGAATATTTTTAGCTTTCAGACCGGAAATGACCCTTAATGACCTTTGACCCCTTATCTGTGAACACCCTATAGACACCTACCAAAGTCAAGTCACATGACCTAAGCATGTCACCATCACATGTTATTTGTGGAAGAAGAAGCATTTTAGAGTAAAATCGCATTTTTGCCATTGTGAGCAGGTCAAAGGTCAAATGGAGTTCAATTTCATGTCACATGTGGGGACTTGGTCAGTGGTGTTTGTGACCAAGTATGGTTAAAATCAGTCAAAGCATAACAGAGCTAGGACGAAACGTGGCAAGTCACGCAAAATGTCACGTGTTGCCAGAAGAAAGAAAGATCCGATAGCATCACAAGACCTAGCCGGTGTCCCGGCTAGGTAACTAGATCTGGTTACAGATCTGGACCTAGCCGGGCCGGAAATGCCAGTCTTAACTTAAAGTTTGACCTTTGATTGGTTATTATGGACATCTCACACCGTTAATGGTGCATCACTGTTTATCCGTCTTCCATAGGCTGAGATACAGCTACTTTTCCGTAATTTTAAACATTTTTTTGCAAATTTGACGTTTTGACCTCCTTAATGACCTTTGACCCCAATATAAAAAAATCCTCATATACACCGAGAAAATGCATTGTTACAGTTTAAATTAAAAAAATCTACTAAGCTTAGTTATGGATATAAAAATTCTTGAAGTTATTTAGCTTAAAACCGGAAATGACGTCTAAATGACCATTAAACAAAAAAATAAAAATACCGTGCATACATCGGGTAACACTAATGCATATGTGAAGTTTATGTTACTCTGGTCTGGTTATGTTTTGAGATTTAAAAAAATGAACATATTTGATGATTTTTGGTTTTTGACCAGAAGCGACCCCTTAATGACCTTTGATCCCGAAACTGTAGACACCCCAAAGACCCTGGTTAGTAGCAATGCATGTGTGCTAATGACAACACTCTGCTATGTAATTTGTAAAAACAGTGATTTTTTGAAGATTTTTAGCTTTCAGACCGGAAATGGCCGCCTTAATGACCTTTGACCCCTTATCTGTGAACACCCTATAGACACCGACCAAAGTCAAGTCACATGACCTAAGCATGTCACCATCACATGTTATTTGTGGAAGAAGAAGCATTTTAGAGTAAAAATCACATTTTTGCCATTGTGAGCAGGTCAAAGGTCAAATGGAGTTCAATGTCATATCACATGTGGGGACATGGTCAGTGGTGTTTGTGACTAAGTATGGTCAAAATCGGTCAAAGCATAACAGAATTAGGGCGAAACGTGGCAAGTCACGCACGTGTTGCCAGAAGAAGAAAGATCCGATAGCATCACAAGACCTAGCCGGTGTCCCGGCTAGGTAACTAGATCTGGCTACAGATCTGGACCTAGCCGGGGCCGGAAATGCCAGTCTTAAAGTTTGACCTTTGACCGGCTATTATGGACATCTCAGACCATTAATGGTGCATCACTGTAGCATGTAGGGGCTTTATCCGTCTTCCATAGGCTGAGATACAGCTACTTTTCCGTAATTTTAAACATTTGTTTGCAAATTTGATGTTTTGACCTTCTTAATGACCTTTGACCCCAATATAAAAAAACCTCATATACACCGAGAAAATGCATTGTTACAGTTTAAATAAAAAAAATCTACTCTGCTTAGTTATGGAGATAAAAATTCTTGAAGTTATTTAGCTTCAAACCGGAAATGACGTCTAAATGACCTTTGACCAAAATAACAAAAATACCGTGCATACATCGAGTAACACTAATGCATATATGAAGTTTATGTCACTCTGGTCTGGTTACGTTTTGAGATTTAAAAAAATGAACATATTTGACGATTTTGGTTTTTGACCGGAAGTGACCCCTTAATGACCTTTGACCCCAAAACTGTAGACACCCCAAAGACCCTGGTTAGTAGCAATGCACGTGTGCTAATGACAACACTCTGCTATGTATTTTGTAAAAACAGTGATTTTTGAATATTTTTAGCTTTCAGACCGGAAATGACCCCTTTAATGACCTTTGACCCCTTATCTGTGAACACCCTATAGACATCGTTCAAAGTCAAATCACATGTCCTAAGCATGTTACCATCACATGTAATTTGTGGAAGAAGAAGCATTTTGAACATATTTGGTTTTATACCGGAAATGACCCCTTAATGACCTTTGACCCCAAATCTGTGAACACCATATAGACACTGGATATAGCCGATGCATATGTGCAAGTGACGTCATTGTAGGATGTAACATGTAAGAGAAGAAGCATTTTGAAATTTGTTGCCAGAAGAAGAAGAAAGAAGAAGAACTAGACTAAGCTGTGGTCTAACCCACGAACACAGCCGTGTTGTTACCCTTAATGACCTTTGACCCCAAAATATATGAAAACGGCCATAGACATTGGCTAATGTCAATGCATGGGTGCATGTGGCACCACTTTGCTATGTTACTCGTGACAGAAGGGGCATTTTGAAGGTTTTTCGTCTCAGACCGGAAGTGACCCTAAATGACATTTGACCCCAAATAAAAAAATACCACATATGAATTGGGTACCCACAATTCATGTGTGAACATACCGTTACTGTCCTATGTTTTTCTTAGCAAATAAAATTTTTTGACGGTTTTCGTTTTATACCGGAAGTGACCCCTTAATGACCTTTGACCCCAAATCTGTGAGGACCCCATAGACACTGGATAATAACAATGCATGTATGCAAGTGGTGTTACTGTCCGACGTAATTTGTGGGAGAAGAAGCATTTTAAAGGTATTTCGTTTTGTACCGGAAGTGGCCCCTTAATGACCTTTGACCCTAAATAAAAAAATACCACATATACACAGGGTAATTACAATTTATGTGTGAACATACCGTTACTGTCCTATGTTTTTCTTAGCAAATACAATTTTTGAAGGTTTTTCGTTTTATACCGGAAGTGACCCCTTAATGACCTTTGACCCCAAATCTGTGAGGACCCCATAGACACTGGATAATAACAATGCATGTATGCAAGTGGTGTTACTGTCCGACGTAATTTGTGGGAGAAGAAGCATTTAAAGGTATTTCGTTTTGTACCGAAGTGGCCCTTAATGACCTTTGACCCTAAATAAAAAAATACCACATATACACAGGGTAATTACAATTTATGTGAACATACCGTTACTGTCCTATGTTTTTCTTAGCAAATAAAAATTTTTGAAGGTTTTTCGTTTTATACCGGAAGTGACCCTTTAATGACCTTTGACCCCAAATCTGTGAGGACCCCATAGACACGGGATAATAACAATTCATGTGTGTAAGTGGTGTCACCGTCCTATGTAATCTGTGAGAGAAGAAGCATTTTGAGTTGAAATCACGTTTTTGACCCCTATGACCCCTGCGTGACCTTTGACCCCACGAGTTTCATATGACATGTAGGGGCATGGTCAATGATGGTTATGACCAAGTTAGGTCAAAATCGGTGTAAGCATGTAAGTGCTAGAGCAAATGAAGTGGTCGGCAGAAAGAAGAAAGAAAGAAGAAAGAAAGAAGAAAGAAAGAAGAAAGAACCTGTAAGAAAAAAGACACAGCCGTGACTAACGTCACGGCTGTGTAAAGAACTAGATCTGGTTACAGATCTGGACCTAGCCGGGCCGGAAATGCCAGTCTTAACTTAAAGTTTGACCTTTGACCGGCTATTACGGACATCTCACACCATTAATGGTGCTTCACTGTAGCATGTAGGGGCTTTATCCGTCTTCCATAGGCTGAGATACAGCTACTGTTCCGTAATTTTAAAAAATTTTTTGCAAATTTGACGTTTTGACCTCCTTAATGACCTTTGACCCCAATATAAAAAAACCTCATATACACCGCGAAAATGCATTGTTACAGTTTAAATTAAAAAAATCTACTATGCTTAGTTATGGAGATAAAAATTCTTGAAGTTATTTAGCTTAAAACCGGAAATGACGTCTAAATGACCTTTGACAAAAAAATAAAAATACCGTGCATACATTGGGTAACACTAATGCATATATGAAGTTTATGTCACTCTGGTCTGTTTACATTTTGAGATAAAAATTTTTTGAACATTTTTGATAATTTTGGTTTTTGACCGGAAGTAACCCCTTAATGACCTTTGACCCCAGAACTGTAGGCATCCTAAAGACCCTGGCTAGTAGCGATGCATGTGTGCTAATGGCGACTCTCTGCTATATAATTTGTAAAGACAGTGATTTTTTGAATATTTTTTACACATTTTTCAGACTTTTACCGGAAATGACCCCTTAATGACCTTTGACCTCAATTTTTTTAAATAAGTTTTAAGCACTGCCACATGTTGATTCATATGCATGAGTCACATGATCATTGCATGTAATTTGTGGAAAGAGAAGCATTTTTTGTGAAATCAACATTTTTGACCATAAGGTCAAGGTCAAAGGTCACAGTCAGGTTAAAGTCAAATGTAAGCTTTGGCCTAGTCCAGTGGTCATTTGGCTCAAGTATGGTTGAAATCTGTCAAAGCATAAGAGAGCTAGGCGAAACGTGGCAAGTCACGCAAAATGTCACGCTTTGTTGCCAGAAGAAGAAAGAAAGATCCGATAGCATCACAAGACCTAGCCGGTGTCCCGGCTAGGTAAGAAAGATCCGATAGCATCACAAGACCTAGCCGGTGTCCCGGCTAGGTAAAGAAAGAAAGAAAGAACCTGTAAGAAAAAAGACACAGCCGTGACTAACGCCACGGCTGTGTAAAGAGCCTCCTCCTCTTCAGAAGGGTATAATGGGTAATTTTGAATTGTTTAACAAAAAGATCCGATGGTAAACATATTTATTTATTAGGCCTAAGGAAATTACCCCGGGGAAATTACCACATACATGTACACAATACAAGTTAGGGTGCATCAAACGCCCCTCATGTCAATCAATTTTTTTTTGTACCAAGTCTTAAAATGTGCCACTTGTTAATATATTAACCTTCACAAAATTTTAATTCATTCCGAAGTCATCTATGGGGTCCACCATGGTCCTAAAGTTTAAGCGAGAACTTTACAGTAAGCACCGCAATTATACATAAGGCAGCAATCTTTACAGTAAGCACCGCAATTATACATAAGGCAGCAATTTTAATTTTTGTTATTTCCAGTTATAACATATTGGCTGCAATATGCATCGTTACATTGAATTGACCTTTTCGGTAAATCCCATAAGCCTTTGCGAGTACACCTAAGAACTCGTCATTTGACGTCACGCCGATCTGCGACAATGCGCACATCGTTTATCGAACATCGTCACTGCGCATTTCAAGTCGGCGTGACGTCAAATGACGAGTTCTCAGATGTACTCACAAAGGCTTATGGGGTTTACCGAAAAGGTCAATTGGTATTTATAGCTATATTGGATCATTTTTACAGTTCCTAAACATTTAATAAGGGATTGAAAGGTATTATGAGAAAGTTACTATTTAAAATGTATTCTATTACCCCACGACCCCATTATTCAAAATCGTGCACTGTGATTTGTTGAAACGCATCACGTGAAAGACCATTAATTAGCAATAAAGTGGCCAGGGCAACGAACTTTATGTTCTTCTCGCATCACAGCAAAGCGCGATGCAGTATATTAGCGTTGTTACGCATTCTACGCAAAGCATTACGCTTGGTTACACGTTCTGCAATACTCACTATCACTTACGCTTTGGCTACGCGTACTCCACCTTGAGGTAAACAATTTGAAATATTTAGGCAAAAAATGTGATATTTTCTCTTTAAATCGCACTATTTTGTGGTAATAGAATAGAAATAAAGGGTGCAGCATTATCCTTTACACGCAAATAATGTGCCCTCGGCAGTAAAAACGTTTAAAGAATTATTTACGAATTTACTGCCGAGGACACATTATTTGAGTGTAAAGGATATAAATGCTGCACCCTTTATTTCTTCTGCCGTATGTATGAACATGCTTAATTACACATTTTGCTGCTATTTCAATTTTCAATATATTTTGAGAACTAAGTTTGGGCTGCCTCTAAGAAATATGAGCTTAGCTTGAACACTCTGTTCTTAGGGAACTCAAGCTTTCCAAAGCCTTTACCATAGCGAATACTTTGCTTGACCATTGCTTCATTAGGTGTGACAGCTAAGACTACCACTATAGCCTTTCTTATTGTGGTACCTTTGGACTGAAGATAGAGGGCTGACAACCCTATTTGGCTCAGTATAAAGCTGCCTTTAGCTAGATTTCTTTTGTGACAGGGATTGTGACACAAGTAGTTAAAAACATAAAGCAGCTAATATTGTGTACTGTAAATATGTAATTTATAATAGCTGCCTTAAGGGTCGCGAGCTGTCTGATACAGGATTCCATCCCTAAACTTTAGGCCCACTGTGGACCCCATAGACAACTTCGGAATAAATTTAAATTTTGTGCAGGTTAATATTTTAACAAGTGGCATATTTTAAGACTAGGTACAAAAAATTTGGTTGACATGAGGGGTGTTTGATGCACCCTACCCTTACCCAACATGAATACTATTATAGTCTTCAAATACTCTTCAAATAATATTCGAAGGGTATTATACTGGTTTTATACCATTCAACACCATTCAAGCTGAAATACTATTCGATTCAGTTATCTCGAATAGTGTTGAATAGTGTTGAATAGTATCATGTACTTGTTGAATGGTATTATAGTATTCAATATATCCCTTACCCAACATGAATGCTATTATAGTCTTCAAATACTCTTCAAATACCATACAGGATGTAGGAATGATTATAGGTCATGGCCAGGTCAAACTATTTCAAATCTAAAATGGCAGTTGAGTGGAAGTGCACTGGCTGCATACTTATAGAGGAAATATTTGTATTTTTTCATCATTTTGGGTATTGTACATTGTATGTACATGTTTAAATGGTTTGTGTGAACTTATAATGTGCTGTAATCATCAGGTAAGTCATTTGGACCTTCAGCTGTGCACAAAAAAGGAGTAAAAATGTAAGCTTATATATATATAGCATATGCATATGTATTCCACATACATTTCCAATTTTACAGTTTGTAAATGCACATACAACACCATGGTCCTTGTTCTTGTTTTCATACAGTCAAGCATACATAAATATGTAAGGACTTGCAGTCATTCATTTGATTGATAATTTAAGTATATTGTTATTACTAGATAATCAAATGTTAAGAATGTGATCTGATGCAACATAAATATAATCCATGTTATTCAAGGGATGATATTTACATGCATGTATTAGCACCAATTGCAATCCCCGCCCCCCGGGACCTGGGAAATAGCAGGGACTTAGCCGGGGATCGATGTAACCACTTATTTGGTCCCCACACTATACCTGGACATAGCCGGGACGTATATGCGGATGTAATGCAAAGAAAGGGCCGTGGGATATCTACCCAGGATGTTATTAAAGAGTTCTTCAGACTGTGCAGGGTCGTAAGTGCATGCCACGGCCCGGGGTGCATGGGGGGAAATGCTGATCTGTACCCATTTACCTGGTCATTTTACCAGGGTGAATCTATAGGTTCTTTGATATTATTATTTGACTCTCAGAATTCATGCATGTTTTGTGATCTATTCCGGTGGTTGCTCCGGGATCATGGGGCAGGGACTAGTTGCTTGGGGATGTACAAGAAAATATTGGCTGCCCCGCCAGGACTTAGCTGGGACAGTTTCCAAAATTACGTCCCCATTAGCCCCTGGAGGCAGGAATCCGCAAATAACAGCTGCATTAACCCCAACTGAATTATAAGCAGGGGCTTTTTGGCGAGGGGAAAGGAAATTTAGTAGGAAAGGAGAGAAAACTTTTTTATCAGGTGCGGTTTTGAATCACGGACCTCTTGGGTGCTGCAGACAAGCGCGTGCAACAGGGATCACTAATTGCCACAGGAGTTTACCTTGGCCGGCCAAGCTTTTCGTGCCCCGGGCCCGGGCCGTGTCCATATGTGTGCTCGCATGATGATGCAATTGCATTCACATGGCATGTGCTTTTATTTTTGCGGTAGGTATAAGCATGAAAATTTCCATTGTAATTATATGTTGGGAATGCCCTGGCTGATGTGGTAGCCTTCATTAATCTTCAGATCTATACACATTCAACTGCCTGCAACAATCTTCAATCAAAATCCTTCCGAATACTATTCATATAGCCTTCGGATACTATTCATCGTATAGTCTTGAATACTATTCAGTATAGCCTTCAAATAGTCTTCAACTCATTTACATATTTCGGCTCTATAGAAGACTATGCGAAGACTATGCGAAGACTAAATAGTATTCGAAGACTATTTTATAATATTTGAATACTATTTGCTGTATTCAACTGCATTGTAATGATTTGAAGGCTATTATATGTATAGTATTCAAACAGCATTTGAAGGCTATAATATGAAAGACTATGTGAAGGTTATTTGAAGGGTATGTATTTAGGTAAGGGTACAAGCCAAAGCAGAAACATTTCTCTTCTCGTATGTAGGCCTAATCAGAGGATATCAGATGAAAGCTCTACATGTATACTGCGCCAAGAAAGTATCCTTACACTTGGAAAATTATTCACAACTTCAAAACCGAACCATATTGGAATAAATTTGTTTTTGTAATAGATGAACGATCTAATCAGGCACATTATGACACCCCATTGAATCCAATGTGACTTCAAGAAGCAAAGTTACTTGTGAAGGACGTTATTGCTCATATATTTTTGATGGTAAAAATATTTTTAATTTAAAAGTTTTTAGAAAATTCATAATTGCAATTTGTAAAATATTATATACAAAGCACATATACGTCTATAATTGTAATAATATTAGACCATTTTGAATGTTAATAATTGCAAAAGCGGTGGCGGTAGAGAAAGCAATAAATGTGTATATCAGTGATTTCTACGATTCCTGCATTAGTTTTTATAAAGAGAATACAATAGGGGATACCATAGCAAATAAACCTCATCGCGTTGCTAAATTTCCCCAGGTAAATTTCACTTCTTCTTACATTAAAGGTGAACCTCATTGAAAATAAAGTTATATATCAATGGAAAGCTTATGATGTCAGGATACTAAAAATTATTTTTTCCGATTTTTTTGATGGCCAATAAAGCTGAAAAATAAAAAAATAATTGAATTTTTGGTCTTTTAAGGCGCCCAAAAAGCACCCAAATCAATCGTCTATGACCTTGGGAATGCTCGTGGACGTAAGCTCAGGGTTCGTGAGTCACGTGATCCTACTCGGAAACATGTAAACAAGACTTGCTTCCTGTACTTTGCAAGCTGCCCGGCAAGTCTGATTTTCACAATAAAGCTTGAAATTAGAGGAATCTTCAAGTTGCTGGTTCCTTCTATATATTAGAAATAATAGAATTATTGTCAATACATAAATTGTCCGTAAATTTTTGACAAAATCAGTCATAACTGGCTGGGTATAACTGCGTAATTGAGTTTGAATTTCGCGCTGGGATCAATCCCATGCGCAAATGCTTGCTGCTACCGTTCATGTCATGGACTGAATAAACATGATCGAATAACAAATTAAATACTTGTTTGTGACATTCCCTATTCTTGATTCATTTTAAAATATCTGATTAAAAAATATCGTCTTGCAGTAATCAAAAAATAAATAAAAAACCGCCGATTTCATCAAATCCAGCCCATATAAGGTTTTCATATTTAGCGCATTGCGGTAATACATTCTTTCCACACAATCGCGATTGAAAGCAACAGATACTCGGCCAGATACTTTATTATAAAATAAATACAATTTAGGCTTAGTAGACCGTTATTTGATGGAATTCTGAAATCTGAATAAAATTAAAATATTGTCACTTGTGTCACGATTCTTTAATGATAGTACAATCAGTGTACGGTACTGAAAAAGTGAAACATTCATGTTTTATGGATTACCGAACACGGCGCGTAAATTGCTGCTGAAGAAATTGAAGGGACGGATATGCACAAACACAGCGACTCGCTTCGGGGCTTCGTCCTCAGCACTTGCGGCGCTGTGTGCTTCATGGGGTGTTTCAGCAGATTTGATCAATCGTTCCCTTATATTTGGATCATTTACAGGAATAAATGTTGCTGATGAAGTAGCAATAAGTTGGAAATATCAGAATGTCAATATCAAATCGGTCATTTTGTCTGCAAGTACAGTTCAGTCGCGGATACTGAACACTCGGCGTAGTGAGACTCAGTCATCAGTCACTGAGCTCATCCCGTAACATCTATATACGAGTTCGCCTATACAACCGGCAGCTTTATAAAGCTAAGAAATAATTAAAAAATCCTGTACATGTACCTTATTCTATTCCTTCATTTTCTCATTGTGATAAGTTCATCTCAACTTGGTGTGACGATCTGAACTGGTAGCACTAGCAGTTATTTTTGCAATCTGTTTTCATTCCGGTTCTTGGCGAATCTTCACTCTTCGTGCTTTACTGTAATATTCCCTATGCATATCGTGGATGGCTTGGCCTATCCCAAAGCACCCCGGCCAGCACTTTTCCCATTTATAAATCCACACACTTTTATTCAGGA
This sequence comes from Amphiura filiformis, assembly GCF_039555335.1. Lineage (NCBI taxonomy): Eukaryota > Metazoa > Echinodermata > Ophiuroidea > Amphilepidida > Amphiuridae > Amphiura > Amphiura filiformis. The sequence continues at coordinate 57,360,432 of NC_092643.1, forward strand.
ACTTCATTCTTGATTTGATCATGATATTTCCTTCATGTTATTCTTATTTTATTGAAGATATTTTTCATGTAAAGTAAGTTGACAATGACTGAATTCGTGCATTGGCCCGATGTATGCCATAGTAATACACGGACATTGTGTTTACAATCAAACCCGGAAGTAACTGTGTGTCCCTGGGCTGACGTCATCAACGAAAGTGCCCAATTTGAACGATTTCGTTTTGTAATTTAGGGGGGTGCCAATATCCAATCTTTGCATGGAGATTATGTCTCGCCTGGTACGCTATGCAAATAAAAAATATTCTTTTCTGCTTCCTGACATCATAAGCTTTCCATTGATATATAACTTTATTTTCAATGAGGTTCACCTTTAAATATTATTTCATTTAACTAACCGTTATTTTTTAAACTTTGGAAAACCTCGACCAAGGTTTTTATTGTTCCAGATAACGCTAGTTAAAGGCTTAATGTACGATTTCCTTCAAATTTTAAATTTGTCATTATATACACAAAATGCTGAAATAATACTAGTAATAATGATCGGGAATGGTTTCTGTCCATTTTGAGCTGAAATAACGAGGTAACGTGAAAGAAACACTGCTTGTTATTTTGGCCGTTTAAACCAAGCAGTTCTATATGGACATAAAGTCATATTTCTTGAATTATGACTTTATGTCGAACTTTGCTCTGTTTACCTACAAACACAACAAATTTGGCTGATTCCATTTAGGTGCAAGTTGTGACATGTGTAAACATTACAAATATGCCAAAAAATCAGGTTTGAACAAAATTAACCAAATTCATATTATAAGATCGTACATTATGACTTTATTATTCCTTTTTGGACTTTAACTTTTTTTAAAAAGTTAAAACATGTTCTAGCAGCCCTACATGATAAAACCGTGACACTCGAAACTTTGAAAGGCTGTATCTCTGGAATGGAACGTCCGATTAAGATTATTTAAACGCCAAAATGTTTCTTTCATCCCGGGAGGGCACTCACATTTCCCAGCTATACGGGTATGTGCTGCGGCGACGATCCCCTTTTTCAGAGCCACTAGCCATTCCTTAGACCCTCTGAATTCATTGATTGCCGCTCTTGACGCCCCAAAATTTTTCTAGTCGTTCCATAGACTCTCAGATCATCGATCTCCGCTCTCATTGGCATCTTCATTGGCATCTTCATTGGCGTGTTTTCTGTCCTACTATTTCAAGCCCAAAAGCTTCCAAGGGAATTTTCCATCAATTTCTTCCCCATTGAAACACATTGTAAGGAATAAGGTGAACTTTGGGCGAGATTTTGGGCTCCTTTTAGTAGTGGCAACACTGGTTGGTTGTTTATAAACAGTGATTGCAGCACTGCCGAGTGCCGACCCTCAGCTGATCATGTCGAACATTTTGCTAGAAATAAATAATTTTGTGATATCTCTTTTAAAAGGTATTTTACGATCTACTGGTCTAGTGGATTGGCTGTCAAATTCTGCATACTTTACTCAATCATCACATGTATGCATGGTAGTTCAATAAAGCCTAAATGTTTTTCTTTTCGGCACTGAAAAAAATATTTTTGTGGGTTTGTTTTTATGGTGGGCTTTTATGTAATGCTGCCGACTGCTGCTATAATTATCAGTAGGCTATAGGTAGGTCCCGGTGGGTTCAGTCTTCACTGACAATGTGTACGCATGATGGTTCCAATTAGGGGTACTTTTCAAGAAATGTCCATGAATTTTCGAGGACAAATTGTTCATGATTGTCCAAATTAGGGGTGTTTTGAAGCAAAATTGTCCTTGAAATGAAAAATAGGGTATATTTCTAGGACTTTTGTCCGTGTTTTACCACTACAGTTATTGTCCTCATTTTTCAGTGAAATAGGGGTACAAATTCAAAAGCGTCCTTAAATAGTAAAAATAGGGGTATTTATTTCGAAAAAATGTCCTTGATTCCTCGTGATAAGGGGGTGAAATGAAAATGCGTCCTCAAAATGATAAAAATAGGGGAGGTATTTGGGGGCAAATTTTCCTTGATTTCGCGCAAAATAGGGGGTAAAATTGCTGCAAATGTCCTCGATTCCCCGTGAAATAGGGGTCATTTTCAAATCCTGTAACGGTCATACGTCCTACCTTTAAATACAAACTGAACCCACCGGGAGGTAGGTAGGGTCTAGTAATTTTGATCCGAATGTTGTTTTGCTTTGCTGAAGTTTCAATCGTAATAGGCCACCCAGACCTATTTTGCATTGATGGTTTTCCTGATTTAATAATTTGATGCACAATTCAAAGCGAAATCAATTTCTTCAAAAATCTGTGGCAAAAACGCAACGAAATTGAACCCTGGTTTGGCCTGCATGGTTTAGTTCCAGAGACGTACCCTCTTTTTCAGATTTCGTACTATTGGGAGAATTCAGCAATTTTGGGGTTGGGACTCTACTGGCTATTCCATTTGAAATCCATTACACCCCTAGGCTATGAATAATGAAATCCAGAGGATGATTTAAGCACTTCCCAGCAAGTCTTGCGGTTAGCACAACTCAGGGATGCCAACCTTGCAACTCAAGAAACTGTACTCACAGACCCCAAAAACTGTATTTTGCCATACAAAACTGTATTTTTTAAGATCATGTGTAATTTCACTTGTAACTAGCTATAAACATTAAAACCTAACTTGTTTTCATGTTTGTCAGAGCGTTTCTACACTGTAAAAACCCTTTTAAGCCCCTTACAGAAGACAAATTTGATAGTTAATGCAATTTTCAAAGAGGCTCCATTTTTGAGTTATAGCACTTTTTAATGTCCACTTTCCTATACTTAACCATGTACAAGGCATTTTTGAAACAGCTGCACTGGCTTTATTTCATGATTTGCGTGGCTTACCTTCCTATATGTGATGCACAATTACAAACTCATAATTCATTGATTCAAGAGACCATTCCACCAGAAGTCAAACACCCACCTCCCTCACTCCCACCGGGGGCTACTGGTGATTACTATTTTTCACAAGGACAAGCTTGGCATGAATCAATAAGAAATTAAAATGTAATTTTCAAAGAGGCTCCATTTTGGAGTTATAGCACTTTTTAATGTCCACTTTCCTATACTTAACCATGTACAAGGCATTTTTGAAACGGCTGCACTGGCTTTATTTCATGATTTGCGTGACTGACCTTCCTATATGTGACGTGTCATGTCAAAAGGAGACACTTTTGGGCAGGTTATCAATTTTGAGGTTTTTACATTATCTTAAATAGAGAGATATTTTGCTCCACAACGCCGTTTTTCCCAATAAATTGGACATTCCAAAGCGAAGATATTGAGTTTGTAAGTTATGGTATTAAAAAATTGGAAATTGAGATATCGGCCTTTAAAAATATTATTGACAATGTTGAGAGTTGGAATTACCTTGAAAAATGTCTCGAGAAATACAAGATGCCAGTTATATTCCGATCTGAAACTATCAGACAATATTTAAAACAATAATAACATCACAGATTCGCAACAAACACAAATTGTGAAAAAATCAGCCTGGGCAGATTTTTGGCTATTTCTCCATTTACGATCCCCGGGGGGGGTACTCAGTACAAAAGGCCATACGGGGACGTGCCGCAAACATGGGTCGCATTTTCGGCCGCTTGGTATATCAATGACCCCTTATTTTTTTTTTTTTTTGGTATACGCAAGGGCAGTAAGTTGAAATTGGTATTCAAATGGGGTCTAAATCAGATTTTGGTATATCAATGGGTCGAAAATCTTTAAACTCACTTGCATGAATGTCACAAAATAATTGTCCAAATAAGGTACATCGCTATCCAAATAAGGCAAATCAGAATAATAAATTCAGAGCTGGGCAAATCAATTGATAGTCCGATTAGCAAAACGTTGAGTTGTCATTGCAAACAGATGGCGACACTCTTCCGGTGTAGTATATGCGAGCCCAGCACTACTTCTGTTTACACCAGCCAATTTTGATAAATCACTGAAATAATATCGTTATCGAAGTTGCAACAGCAATTTTTTCATCGCTGATTTTTAAGTTAGTTTTGCCTCTCAGAACTCGGGATCGCAAAACTAAAGTAAATTAACTGCCGATTTTTAAATGCATCGAATCATATAAATAGGTTTTTTCAACAATCGGGTAAGTTTTTAGTGAAAAGTTCAGTTTTATTTTTTGGTGCCGAATTCAGCTGACATGACACGGTACAGCACTGCCAAGATCATACACGATCGATATGCATGGGTCAAATTGATGTTGTTTTGGTTCGATAATTCAATGTAAATTGCAATTGCATTGAACAGAAATGCATGAATATTAAATTCGTTTAAAATTTCGGCAAAATTTCAATAAACCATGAGTAGAAAGAAAAAAGCTACCGTACAAAAAAATATAAATAAAAATTCATGTTCAAAATTTCTATTAATTTTTAATTTTTTTCCGTTCACCATGCAGGGTACAAATATTATGATTGCTCCGGCCCAATTTTTTTTTCACAGATATCTTCCGTCAATCGACTGCCTTGCATGAACCAAAGGCCATGATGAGCGTGTGGGGGGGGGGCACTGGTTGCGCCACTGTTTTCGTGGTTTTTGTACATGTATGTTGTTAAATAAAACTTAAATATAAGTGCAAGAATCATCTTTCCCTACACAATACTTGTTACAAACTATAGTAAGAATTCCAATTGAATGAACGCAGCTTTCAGCAGCTGCACTCGATCCAACCGCGATCGTATATTGCGTATTTCAAACTACAACGCTAACGCATACGACCTTGGATACAATGCTATCCAATCACGAAGTGCGTTGGCATGGTTGATTCACTTCCGCGTTACTCACGCACAGTCGCACACGCTGGCGTACATCGCGCAGTGTACGCACAAATTCGTCACGCTATTGAAAGCTGCGTTCATTCAATTGGAATTCCCACTATAGTGGCCCCTACAAGACAAACGAACATAAATTTGGAAACTGAGAAAACAAAACAACAATTAATATATTTTGGATTTGTATTCATTACAAAATAAGGGTGGTGCAACGATTATGTGTACCGCGGGGTGGTGAATTCTCAAAATGTTCTGCCAAAATCCCCCCCCCCCTTTTGGCCTGCCAAAAAATTTTTTCCCCCCTATAATTCACCACCCCGGCGACCGGGCACCCCTAACAAACAAAATAATAATAATTAATAAATGATAGACCCTTGATAGTTCTAATAAAAAAATACAAAATACAGTAAACAAGAAAATAATAAAAAATATGATCTGAATTTTTTTTACGGTATTCTAAACGTATAGTTGTATATGGATGGGTCTGTATATGGGGTTGGTATATCAATGGGTGGTATTTTTGTATTTTCAACTGGTATAGTCATGGGTGTCTATTCTGTGTTGGTATATGCATCGGTAGTAAAAATCAGGTTTGAAGTGGTATAGACATGGGTCCTACTTCAAAATCTTCGGAGGCACACCCCTACCCAAAAAAAATTTGAGTACCCCCCCCGGGTTACGATCCTGCCCAAAAGTGTCTCCTTTTGACATGACACGTCACATATATGATGCACAATTTTATACTAATAATTCATTGATTCAAGTGGATCATTCCAACAGAACCACCCCACCCCCACTTGGTGGGGTCACAGTGTGGCCTACCTCACATCATAGATACATGCTTGAAACGCTGAAGAGCATATTTGAAAAAAATATTAATGTGCCACTGCACATTTTTTAATGTGCATGCATCATCTGAAAGTCGGCAGTTAGGAAACCATCTTGTAGCCCTATTCTTTTGCACCAATAAATAGTTGACTAAATACTTGCATATTGCACAAGTATGTAGCAGTTAGATAGTTAATAAAAATATTAATGTGCATGAACCATCTGAAAGTCAAGAAAAAATTATTTCGGAAACCATATTGTAGGCCTATTAAACATGTTAAATATTTTTTAATGTGCATGCATCATCCGAAAGTCGGCAGAAAAACGCTGTAGGAATCCATCTTGTAGGCCTATTCTTTTGCACCAGTAGAGCTAAATAGTTGACTAAGTACCTTCAGAAGACATTACATAGGTAGTAGTTAGATAGTTAATAAAAAATATTAATGTGCATGAACCATTTGAAAGTCAAGAGAAAATTATTTCGGAAACCATATTTTAGGCCTATTAAACATGTTAAATATTTTTTAATGTGCATGCATCATCCGAAAGTCGGCAGAAAAACGCTGTAGGAATCCATCTTGTAGGCCTATTCTTTTGCACCAGTAGAGCTAAATAGTTGACTAAGTACCTTCAGAAGACATTACATAGGTAGTAGTTAGATAGTTAATAAAAAATATTAATGTTCATGAACCATCTGAAAGTCAAGAGAAAATTATTTCGGAAACCATCTCGTAGGCTTACTAAACATGTTAAATATTTTTTAATGCGCATGCATCATCCAAAAGTCGGCAGAATGCGTGGTTAACGGGCAGTGGAGTCAGAACGAAGCGCGATTTTGTTTCAACTTTTATACATCGCTAGGCTTCAAATTATCAGTTATTTTAACTCTGGTAAGTGAAATTGACATCCTTAGAACTCACCCCCAAATTTTATTTCAAATTCACATGGAACTCAAAGACCACAATTTTTTTTTGATAGGCTAAACGAAAATCGTATTTTTGAGGGAAAACGTAAAATCGTATTTTAATCAAAAAATCGTACAAAATACGGCAAAATCGTACTAGTTGGCATCCCTGACAACTGTGTTCACATGAGTGAACATGACACCACTGCCCGCCCACTGCATACACGTGCATGGTTAAATTTGAATTTGGACAGATATATATTTACAATAAAAACACCTTCAAAAAGTTGGTCGATTTCACATTTTATGTTATCTACAGAAGGTGTGAATTATCCTTCATGCATACATCACTTAAGATCTGAAATCGACCAAGTAATAATGACACACAGGCAATTCTAAAACAACATCTTTTGCACAGAGTTCAATGGGATTTGAAAAGTAAAGTGGCAGTTGAAACTCGTTACTCGTGTGATGACACTTTTACAGTGCATGATGGGGCTTCCTTAAATCATCCTCTGAAGGAAATCATGACCTCATATTTCACTGAAAAAAATGTGACGGGAAACTAATCATTTCATTTCATTAGCCTAAGGTTCGCTTTAGGGGAAAAAGTGTCAGACTCGCTATTTCTAAACTAGGCTTCTGATGATTGATGGATAGTAGGGATCTACACGGTGATTTTTTTTATTTTGGGTGGATCACCGTATAGGCATTTTACATTGAAAATACACGTAACCCATGCACCACACAATCAGGGGTAGCACTAGGTTTTCAAACAAGGGGTCAAAAATTTCAAATGTTGTGAAATTGTGGATCCAAAACAATAGAAATAAAAGGTACCGTATTCGTTCCAATAAGCGCCCATGCCCCAATAAGCGCCCATCCAGGGTATTTTCAATTTGCTAAAGGGTAACATTAATGTTGAAGTGACAGATAGATGTTGATACAGTGAAATAGCTGCAGGACTACCGGTACAAGTCCTGCGTAAACTTTTCAAGACTTCTATAACATACATAAATTTGTCTCGAATGAATGCCCGTTACGAAAAATTAGGTAAACAAATAAGCACCCACCCTAAATGACTCAGTTAAGGTTACATCGAAGAAGCGTATAAAAAAGCGTATAAAAGGCGTATAAAGTTGTTCTCTAAAACCGCGTTTTCTCAGCAATCAAATATCGCAGTGAGTCAAATGTTGGTGCATGGACGTATCTTAACATTATTTTTGTGTCTTTATACAAATTTTTAGAATCCGTTTGAAAATCCTTCGTTTAAATCATTTTTACGCACCGTGTTCACAAGATCAAAAACACGTTCCATGCAGTTTTTTTTTTTTTTCAAATATTCGCTCCGTATAAAACTACGCCGAGTGATTGTTTTCTCCTTTTTTGTAATGAACTACAAATCGACCAAAGAAATAATATTGCCATGGGGAAGAACAAAAAACAGTACCGATTAAATTTTATTAGCCCGTTTTTTGGGAACAATTTTCGAGAATCTTGTACCACAAAACACTGTTATGTTACATTATCGATATCTGGATTGTGGAACATTAATTTTGATTTCTAACTGCCTACATTATTTCTCAAAAGTATGTCGATTCCTTTCCCATTTGAATTTCACTCCAAATTTAAGCTACTTTTGCAAAAATCGAGGTTTTTCGCCATCGATACCTCCGACATTTACAGCGGTGATGAGATTGTTTATCATAAGAGCCTGGTATGCACTATTCCATAATAGTCAGTTTGAGATCAATCGATTTCACAGATCACTCAGTAGCTCAATCGGTTAGCGCGCTGGGGCTCACGCTCGACTATATAATTCTATAGTTTTGAGCTGGAAAACTTTGGTGCGTGTTCGAGTCCCTATGTGGTCCATTCCATCTATTTTATTTTATTTTTCTCTCACTTTTTTCTTTTTTCTTGTTCGTTTCTTTTTTTCTGACTGCAGCGATTGATTGTTTTTGCCCGTTTTTTTTTCATTATATAATTCAGGAATTTTTAGGCTATACTAGTCTAGGCGCGGCCTATGAATATATTTTTACAAATTAGATTAACAAAATATTGGTTGTTGGTTTTGTTACTGTTGTTGTAGTTATTGTTGTAGGCCTATAAATTGCATAATTATCCAGGATAATTTTAAAAATTGAAAATTTAGAAAATCCAAAGGAAAATTGCGAAAACGGCTGCCCACAATCACCCCCCATATCAGCCCATATGGTCCTATCATGGTCGCCCTTCCCTATCCCTGCAACATATAGGATGACTCACGAGCGCGGTTTGTCCGTGTTCTAGTTCAGATTGATACACTATTGCACGCGTGAGTTCATTCTTTTCTGCATGGCTGTTTCCATTATTAACTTCCGCCCCTCTGGAATCAAGCCTTGAAAATCAATTGCATTTAACCTTAAGCGCCCTGGGCGCTATATTGGAATGAATACGGTAATTCAAATGACCCTTTAGCAACCTCTACATGGTAATTTTGTGCGCCAAATCTAAAAGAATGCGCCCATGACCCCATGGCGCAGGTTAGCGCTACCCCTGCATGCAATTGAATAGCAGCCCGATACAATAGGTTCGCTAGATCGCTGGTATCTCATCTATATGTAATCAGCAATCGGGGAACCTAAAAAACGTGGCGCACATATCATGATCTGGAATTGACACAAATTTTACGGTAAAAGCAGTCATACCTAAAAGGATAAAATTCAAATTGCGAAAATATTCTAGGACCGTGGGTAGGGAGAGTGGGGTAAGTTGAGCCAGGGGTAAGTTGAGCCACCTCCTCTATAAAGAAAATTAAAAGCTTATCTTACTTTGCAGTTCCACTTATTTTTGTATATGACATAACAGAGGCTTCTTAAGTGTAATATGGAATCGCTTGCACATAGGGTAAGAAAGCTCATTAGAAAGTTCATTTTTCGCACTTTTGTCGAACTTTTGGCAAAAAACAATTTTGTTCATGTTTCACCCAGAAAGAAAAATGCTAAAATGATAGCATTCTGGATATTGAGGATGTGATATATAATATATGGCCATGTGTCTTGAACTCGCCCCATTTTGCGTTGCGCAGCCTTTTTGAGCTTATTTACGCCTTCCGAGGTTGAAATTGACATAAAATTTTAAATATGCACTCCACCCCATACAAACTATACATTTCCTGAAAGGAAATTGTATGAGCAATCCAAATATGCCATTTAAAAAATTGTAGGGGGTATTGTTAAGTTGCCCAGACTGAAATTGTCAGCTAAAATTTAACTTTTTCATTTTTTATCTTTCAAGACATATTTTTTAACCTCTGCCCCTATCTTTAATTGCTCATCATATTTGAACTCCCATGAAATTTCCTTCAGAAAATGTATACTTGTATAGAGGTAGGGTATATATACCTATTTTCTTACGGTTTCGGAAAATGACCTTAAATGACCTTTGACCCGTGACCTTTGACCCCACCTTTGACCTAAAACACAGCTTATCTAATACATATTTACTTATGGACACTTGGGTCCAAGTTACATGGAGAGGGGCCTTATAATTTGCAAATGGGAGCAATTTAAAAATATAACTGCAATGCTCATGATGCTGTGCCTTCCATAGGGTTTGTACAGCCCGCTTCCTCAGCCACCGCTTCCTCAGCCACCGCCACCCTGAATAGTCCAAAAACAAATGGAAATATCTCCAATACCCTAAAACACACATTAATGAATTTCGCACAGCATGCAGTATGGAGTTTCAGCTTTAAATTGACACCACACTTATGTCTGTAGTGTATGTGGTTGTCAAGTTATAAACATTTTTGGCGAAAGGATCTGGAAAAATGCAACGCCGCCACCCTTTTTGGGTGGCGACTTCAAAACACATGGCCATATATATATGAACACTATTTTAGAAAACTATTTAAAACTGTAACAAGTTTTAGTCAGGTGGGAGGCTTGGTTGTTGACAAAAAGGGTCACATGGGGTAAGAGCCACAGGCCATGGGGCAAGTTGAGCATAGGAAAAACCTGCAGAAATTTCCCCAATTTTTTTAATTCAAAGTAAAATCTTGTCAGAAATTAATACTTGTATGCAATATTAACCACTTCTATATCAAACTATTTTTCGAAATAAATACCTGAAAACAACAATTAAAAAAAAGGCAAAATTGAATTTCACAGCTATGGCATATACTGCGCATTTCTATGGTGGCTCAACTTGCCCCCGCGACTGGCTCAACTTACCCCACCGTTGGGGTAAGTTGAGCCAATTTGCAAATGATTTTTGTAGGTATGCTAGGTGAATTCAAATTTGCCATCAAACTGCATCATTTTACATATCAAATTAAAGCCCTTGAGTAAAGAAAGCCAAAACTGAAAACATTTTTGTCATAGCACTTTCCGTAACAAAGTTACATCTTGTCAAAGATTGACTTTCATCAAAAAGATTCTGCTAGCAAAATTCCCCAAAAGCGGCATTTAGGGGTGTTTCTAGATCTTAGTCTCATGGCGATAGCAGCTTTTTTAATGGAACTGCTATCAAAATCCTCTAAAATTCCATGTGCGACTTGATTATCACCATAAAAATCATATATTTGGGTCAAGTGAAGTATAGAAAACATATTTATGTAGGTTTCCTTCACCGCCCTATTCTCGAAAAAAATTCAAATTTCTATGTAAATATGCATTGTGTTTGGGCCCGGTCTCGGCGAATTTAGCTGACTAGTAAATGTGTTAACTAAGGTTTGCCTGGGATACCTAATTTTTGGCGTCTCACTGTGCGAAAGTGCAAAATATTGATTACAATCATAAGTAAACATACATATGTTTCATTTGCAACATGCATTTGGGTCCTGCTTTATTAATTTGAGCGTAGTGAAAGTAGCCTAAATGTAAAAAGTGGCTCAACTTACCCCACTCTCCCCTATGCATGTATGACTTGTTGTACTAATTGATGGAAGCTTAAACTCGCATGCTTTAGTTTAGGCCGAACAGAAGTTAACTGGTTGCAAATGGAAAAGGGTTACTTCATTACTTTACCAGGTCGTTTTCATCACTAGTTGTCCATCACAAGCGTGGAAATATCACGGCAAATGTCCAAATCAAGTCCGAATTCACCACGCTTGTTTTCCAGTGAGGATTGACCACAGATTGACCTTCTGAGTTCTGACCTTGCTATATCCAGCTCGTATGCAATCAATTAGTGGCGGCAATTATGGCGGGAAGTAGAGAAGGGCGGTTAGGGCGCACATCACTCCCAGTAGCGTAGCCACCGGGCGTAGCCAGCGGTGGGGGAAGTGGGGCAGAGTGCCCCCTCTGACAAAAAATGAAAGCGAAAATCAGGAGGGCAAAGCCAAGAAAAAAAGCAAGGAGCCCCTTTACCCGGGGGGGGGGGCACTTCAATATGAAATGGATATAGGCCTAGGTGTAGGGCTGGCACTTTCGCAGTAGGCCTAATTAGGGGCATTCGGTGAGAGCAAAATGTAAAAAATATGGGGTCATGGGTGAGAGCATGATTTTTGGCTTTCGGTGAGAGCAAAATGTAAAAAATACGGGGTCATTGGGTGAGAACATGACCTTTGGAACCTTTGGGTGAGAGCTGAAACAGCATCAAAAAACATTGAAAATCAAAATAAAAAATAAAAAAGGCTTAAAATTTCTTTGTTTTTTCAAAAATAGGTAACAAAATCAGTGATAAATGAAAGTTGCTGTTCAAATTGAAAAATAAGGGTCTTTGGGTGACAGATCAACTAATAAGGGGTCTTCGGGTAACAGAACATGTGTTCGTAAAAAAAAAATGGGGTCTTTGGGTGAGAGCGACGCTGAAAAAGGGGGTCTTAACAGCCCTACATACGCGTCACCTCCAAAGTGGGAGTGCCCCCCCCCGGGCCCCTTTAGCAAAATTCACGGGCCAAAATATAGGCTACAAAAACTTGTAAAGCCCTTTTCAGCCGGATAGGCTAATGGGCGAAAAATAGTGTAAAAACTGATATTCTATGATCTCCACCTCCCCATTAGAGATATTAGGCTATTCCATTTGAAATCCATTACACCCCTATGGAAGAAATGACATTAATCTCCCACACAGGGGCTGTAGATTTCAAATGGAGTCACTCGTTCAGATCCCACCATTTGAAATTCACACTCACTCCCTGTAATGATGATTAACACGAGTGTGTAAGGTCATATCTGCCATAAGACTTCCATATGTGGGTGTATTTCAAATGGAAGAGCCTATCTTTTGTAACATATTGAATTTCTATGCTTTTGACAGAATTGAAAGGAAAAATATAACACAATCAAGCTATGACAAAAAGGATGGGAATTAATTTAAGCTAAATGCAGTGGCGGCGCTACTGGGGGATATTTTGCTTGCCCCCCCCCACTTTTGAGGCAAAACCCCCAAATCACGTAAATTTCCACTTTTTGCAGCAATTTCGCGCAAAATTTGCCAATTTTGCCCCCCTGAAATTCACATTCACTTTGCCCCCAATGCCCCCGAAAAAAAAAAAAAAAAAAAAAAATTCCTGGCGCCGCCACTGGCTAAATGAAAATAGTAAAACCTTGATAGTCAAAAAAGTATCAAATAGATAAGAAAGTCCCCATTAGTTTGAGTGGTCATAACATTGAGCACAATTAAGCCCCCCCCCAAAAAAATAATAAAAGGTTTGTCTTTCTTAAGGGGGTACTACACCCCTGCGGTAAATTTGTGACTATTTTTGCATTTTTCTCACAAATTAATAACACACTGGTAAAAAAAAGTTATGTATATTATTGGGGCAAGGAATCCGATTACTACACTGAAATTTCAGTGACTCAAGACAAGCGGTTCAGTAGATATGATAGGAAATGAGGTACATCCTAGCGGTACCTCATTTTCTATCATAAATAACAAACCGCTTGTCTTGGGTCACTGAAATTTCAGTGTAGTAATCGGATACCTTACCCTATGTTATACATAACTTTTGTTAAAAATGCAAAAATATCTAGTTTTTGAGAAAAATACTAAAAAAGATCTAAAATAGCGTTTATTGCGTTTGACAGTATTTTTGTGGGACATGAGAGCACCTCAGACCTATCGAATTGCATTCTGAATACGAAGCATGTCTTTCTGATATCAAATTTTTTAATTTTTGAAAATCACAATATAATACAAATTTTATGACAAATTATAAAAATTGGATATTTTTCAAATTTTTGATATATAACAGTCCTCGAAGTAAATTATATAAATCTAATGACATATTCTTAAAGTGTATGTAGCAGGGAGGAAAAGTCGACGGTCAATTGAAAATTTTGACCTTTCATATTGAAGATATGGATTTTTTTTCCCAAAAAGACCTAATTTTTTTGGTGTTTTGGGAAAAAATCCATATCTTCAATACAAAAGGTCAAAATTTTCAATTGATCGCCTGCTTTTCATCCCACCTACATACACTTTAAATATAAATCATCAGATTTATAAAGTTTACTTCAAGTACTGTTAAATATCAAAAATATCAATTTTAATGATTTGCCATAAAATGTGTATTAAATTGCAATTTCAAAAATCAAAATTATTTGATATCAGAATGACATTCTTCGTATTCAGAATGCAATTTGATATGTCTGATGTGCTCTAATGTCCCAAAATAAATACTGTCCAAACGTTCATACCCCAGCCCTTAAAAAAGATATGTGCCAGAAAATCTAAAAATTTCGTTAAATATTGTGAACTGCAGTATGATATTAAAAAATTATTAAAACAAAATGGGAATGATTGAGAAATTAACAATTAAATGAAATTTTTGGTAATTAAAAAATGTTGCAACATGAAGGGCATAATACATTTGAATTGTACATGCACAATGCTCCCAAATTAAAAAGACAGCGACGGGTTCTTATCAATAAATGACACACACTGACTGCTGTTCACTTCAGGTAAGGCAAAAAAAAAGGTTTGTCTCAAAGCTCACGAGTGGTTTGAAAACCAATGTGAAATGCGATTTTTTTTTTTTTATATATTCCCGACTTGGTATTTTGAGAATAAAAAATTCCGGAAAAAAAATACAATTTTTTTTATTCAAATAAAAAAATTTCCACATTTTTTTTTCAAATCACCTGCGATTTTACAAATGCGGCGCAAGCTTTGAGACACCCCTTTTTCTGGTCTTAAAGTGCAAAATTTAGGCTATACAATTTCACAGTTTTCAATATTCAGTTTCAGTATAAATTGGCAAATATGCATTTCAAATTGTATCAATTACATTTATTCATCAATATCACTCATTCTGATGATTTGTATTTACACATGTGTGGTATCATACTGAAGCTAAAACTAAAATTCTCCATACATTCAACTGTACTGCTTTTAATTATTTGTGCTCAAAGTTATGACCACCAATCAAACTACAAAACCTTCCTTTTTTATGTGTTTATATATACTACCTCAAACCATTTTGACTGCAATGATGGTAAGCAAGTAACTCTTAAATTTCAATTCATCATAAACTTTAATGTTCAAACAATTTACAACTATATAATCTACAATAACAGAAACACCGTATTTATTTACGCTCTTAGACAAGAGTGTATGAACCTTATTTGTCCTCTCAGGGAATGAGGGAAACCTTGGTGGTTCTTAGGAGGAACCATAAAAGGATCTTAGGACACTCTGAAGAACTTCTTTTGTTCTCTGAAACTCAAAGTTCTTAGATTTTGAATTTCAAGGTTCTACGAACCTCTCTATTCAACCCTTAAATCTCTTTAAAAATAGAACCTTTGGAGAACCAAATAAGGTTCTAAATGACTTTCAGAGAACCAAAACAGGTTCCTCAGTGTGCCCTGAGCTCCTTTTATGGTTCCTCATAAGAACATTCAAGGGTTCTGAGGGCAAAAGGATTTTTTTGAACTTTCTTTTCTAAGCGCATACTTCATTTTCTACAGCAAAGCTAGAAAATGAAGAAAATCAATTGTTTTCTCAAACTAATGATATCATTTTTATAAATATCTTAATGTCTCAAAAATGTATGTGTTTTGTCATGCCAAGTGCTGCAATTGTATTATAATAAAACATATCATAGCTACACTTGTAACCTATCAGCTACTATAATGCCAAGTGTTGTAATTGTATTATAATAAAACACATCATATCTACACTTGTAACCTATCAGCTACTATAATGCCAAGTGCTGTAATTGTATTATAATAAAACACATCATATCTACACTTGTAACCTATCAGCTACTATAATGCCAAGTGTTGTAATTGTATTATAATAAAACACATCATATCTACACTTGTAACCTATCAGCTACTATAATGCCAAGTGCTGTAATTGTATTATAATAAAACACATCATATCTACACTTGTAACCTATCAGCTACTATAATGCCAAGTGTTGTAATTGTATTATAATAAAACACATCATATCTACACTTGTAACCTATCAGCTACTATAATGCCAAGTGTTGTAATTGTATTATAATAAAACACATTTTATCTACACTTGTAACCCATCAGCTACTATAATGCAAAGTGCTGTAATTGTATTATAATAAAACACATTTTATCTACACTTGTAACCTATCAGCTACTATAATGCCAAGTACTGTAATTGTATTATAATAAAACACATCATATCTACACTTGTAACCTATCAGCTACTATAATGCCAAGTGCTGTAATTGTATTATAATAAAACACATCATATCTACACTTGTAACCTATCAGCTACTATAGTGCCAAGTGTTGTAATTGTATTATAATAAAACACATCGTATCTACACTTGTAACCTATCAGCTACTATAATGCCAAGTGCTGTAATTGTATTATAATAAAACACATTTTATCTACACTTGTAACCTATCAGCTACTATAATGCCAAGTGCTGTAATTGTATTATAATAAAACACATTTTATCTACACTTGTAACCCATCAGCTACTATAATGCCAAGTGTTGTAATTGTATTATAATAAAACACATCATATCTACACTTGTAACCTATCAGCTACTATAATGCCAAGTGTTGTAATTGTATTATAATAAAACACATTTTATCTACACTTGTAACCCATCAGCTACTATAATGCAAAGTGCTGTAATTGTATTATAATAAAACACATTTTATCTACACTTGTAACCTATCAGCTACTATAATGCAAAGTGCTGTAATTGTATTATAATAAAACACATCATATCTACACTTGTAACCTATCAGCTACTATAATGCCAAGTGCTGTAATTGTATTATAATAAAACACATCATATCTACACTTGTAACCTATCAGCTACTATAATGCCAAGTGCTGTAATTGTATTATAAAACACATCAAATCTACACTTGTAACCTATCAGCTACTATAATGCCAAGTGCTGTAATTGTATTATAATAAAACACATCATATCTACACTTGTAACCTATCAGCTACTATAATGCCAAGTGCTGTAATTGTATTATAATAAAACACATCATATCTACACTTGTAACCTATCAGCTACTATAATGCCAAGTGCTGTAATTGTATTATAAAACACATCAAATCTACACTTGTAACCCATCAGCTACTATAATGCCAAGTGCTGTAATTGTATTATAATAAAACACATCATATCTACACTTGTAACCTATCAGCTACTATAATGCCAAGTGCTGTAATTGTATTACAATAAAACACATCATATCTACACTTGTAACCTATCAGCTACTATAATGCCAAGTGCTGTAATTGTATTATAATAAAACACATCATATCTACACTTGTAACCTATCAGCTACTATAATGCCAAGTGCTGTAATTGTATTATAATAAAACACATCATATCTACACTTGTAACCTATCAGCTACTATAATGCCAAGTGTTGTAATTGTATTATAATAAAACACATCATATCTACACTTGTAACCTATCAGCTACTATAATGCCAAGTGTTGTAATTGTATTATAATAAAACACATCATATCTACACTTGTAACCTATCAGCTACTATGTCAAGTGCTGTAATTGTATTATAATAAAACACATATCTACACTTGTAACCTATCAGCTACTATAATGCCAAGTGCTGTAATTGTATTATAATAAAACACATCATATCTACACTTGTAACCTATCAGCTACTATAATGCCAAGTGTTGTAATTGTATTATAATAAAACACATCATATCTACACTTGTAACATATCAGCTACTATAATGCCAAGTGCTGTAATTGTATTATAATAAAACACATCATATCTACACTTGTAACCTATCAGCTACTATAATGTCAAGTGCTGTAATTGTATTATAATAAAACACATATCTACACTTGTAACCTATCAGCTACTATAATGCCAAGTGCTGTAATTGTATTATAATAAAACACATCATATCTACACTTGTAACCTATCAGCTACTATAATGCCAAGTGTTGTAATTGTATTATAATGAAACACATCATATCTAAACTTGTAACCTATCAGCTACTATAATGCCAAGTGCTGTAATTGTATTATAATAAAACACATCATATCTACACTTGTAACCTATCAGCTACTATAATGTTAAGTGCTGTAATTGTATTATAATAAAACACATATCTACACTTGTAACCTATCAGCTACTATAATGCCAAGTGCTGTAATTGTATTATAATAAAACACACCATATCTACACTTGTAACCTATCAGCTACTATAATACCAAGTGCTGTAATTGTATTATAATAAAACACATCATATTTACACTTGTAACCTATCAGCTACTATAATGCCAAGTGGTGTAATTGTATTATAATAAAACACATAATATATACACTTGTAAGGCCAATGAAAGTCAATTCATTGTTTCCCGTTGCACAATTTTTCATGACTGTGTAGGTGACCATTTCATTTTTCATTATTTTATACCATTTCATTATTGCATCTGTTACAGGTGTAAACCAATAACTACCCATGTATACATGTGATAAATCACAGTTTGTAGTGTATAGATGTTAAGATGTAGTTTACAACCACATGAAGGTGATTGTACAACTATTATCAAAAGTTTCACAATATTTTTACGGGATGAGATAAGAGCAGATCAAAAGTGCGGGACAGAGAATTGAGTAGGTATTCATTATTAATTCATTATTAACCATATACCATGCTCATACTGCAAAGAAAATCCCTGAAAATCAACAGAAAGAGATTTATGATAATTTAAAACCACAATTATTTATTGGTATGTTTTAGTTGGTTAGAAATCAACATTTTTTTCAAAATAATGAAATATTTGGCCAGCAATTGGTTTTGAGCGGAGTAGGGTAACGGGAAACAAGGAATCGACTTTCATTAGCCTAACCTATCAGCTACTACAATGCCAAGCGCTGTAATTGTATTACAATAAAACACATCATATCTACACTTGTAACCTATCAGCTACTACAATGCCAAGCGCTGTAATTGTATTACAATAAAACACATCATATCTACACTTGTAACCTATCAGCTACTACAATGCCAAGCGCTGTAATTGTATTACAATAAAACACATCATATCTACACTTGTAACCTATCAGCTACTACAATGCCAAGCGCTGTAATTGTATTACAATAAAACACATCATATCTATAATTGTAACCTATCAGCTACTATAATGCCAAGTGCTGTAATTGTATTATAATAAAACACATCATATCTACACTTGTAACCTATCAGCTACTACAATGCCAAGCGCTGTAATTGTATTACAATAAAACACATCATATCTACACTTGTAACCTATCAGCTACTACAATGTCAAGCGCTGTAATTGTATTACAATAAAACACATCATATCTACACTTGTAACCTATCAGCTACTACAATGCCAAGCGCTGTAATTGTATTACAATAAAACACATCATATCTACACTTGTAACCTATCAGCTACTATAATGCCAAGTGCTGTAATTGTATTATAATAAAACACATCATATCTACACTTGTAACCTATCAGCTACTACAATGCCAAGCGCTGTAATTGTATTACAATAAAACACATCATATCTACACTTGTAACCTATCAGCTACTACAATGCCAAGCGCTGTAATTGTATTACAATAAAACACATCATATCTACACTTGTAACCTATCAGCTACTATAATGCCAAGTGCTGTAATTGTATTATAATAAAACACATCATATCTATACTTGTAACCTATCAGCTACTATAATGCCAAGTGTTGTAATTGTATTATAATAAAACACATCATATCTACACTTGTAACCTATCAGCTACTATAATGCCAAGTGTTGTAATTGTATTATAATAAAACACATCATATCTACACTTGTAACCTATCAGCTACTATAATGCCAAGTGTTGTAATTGTATTATAATAAAACACATCATATCTACACTTGTAACCTATCAGCTACTATAATGCCAAGTGCTGTAATTGTATTATAATAAAACACATCATATCTACACTTGTAACCTATCAGCTACTATAATGCCAAGTGTTGTAATTGTATTATAATAAAACACATCATATCTACACTTGTAACCTATCAGCTACTATAATGTCAAGTGTTGTAATTGTATTATAATAAAACACATTTTATCTACACTTGTAACCTATCAGCTACTACAATGCCAAGCGCTGTAATTGTATTACAATAAAACACATCATATCTATACTTGTAACCTATCAGCTACTATAATGCCAAGTGTTGTAATTGTATTATAATAAAACACATCATATCTACACTTGTAACCTATCAGCTACTATAATGCCAAGTGCTGTAATTGTATTATAATAAAACACATATCTACACTTGTAACCTATCAGCTACTATAATGCCAAGTGCTGTAATTGTATTATATAATAAAACACATCATATCTACACTTGTAACCTATCAGCTACTATAATGCCAAGTGCTGTAATTGTATTATAATAAAACACATCATATCTACACTTGTAACCTATCAGCTACTATTATGCCAAGTGCTGTAATTGTATTATATAATAAAACACATCATATCTACACTTGTAACCTATCAGCTACTATAATGCCAAGTGCTGCTGTAATTGTATTATAATAAAACACATCATATCTACACTTGTAACCTATCAGCTACTATAATGGCAAGTGCTGTAATTGTATTATAATAAAACACATATCTACACTTGTAACCTATCAGCTACTATAATGCCAAGTGCTGTAATTGTATTATAATAAAACACATCATATCTACACTTGTAACCTATCAGCTACTATAATGCCAAGTGTTGTGATTGTATTATAATAAAACACATCATATCTACACTTGTAACTTATCAGCTACTATAATGCCAAGTGCTGTAATTGCATTATAATAAAACACATCATATCTACACTTGTAACCTATCAGCTACTATAATGCCAAGTGTTGTGATTGTATTATAATAAAACACATCATATCTACACTTGTAACCTATCAACTACTATAATGCCAAGTGCTGTAATTGTATTATAATAGAACACATATCTACACTTGTAACCTATCAGCTACTATAATGCCAAGTGCTGTAATTGTATTATAATAAAACACATCATATCTACACTTGTAACCTATCAGCTACTATAATGCCAAGTGCTGTAATTGTATTATAATAAAACACATCATATCTACACTTGTAACTTATCAGCTACTATAATGCCAAGTTCTGTAATTGTATTATAATAAAACACATCATATCTATAATTGTAACCTATCAGCTACTATAATGCCAAGTGCTGTAATTGTATTATAATAAAACACATCATATCTACACTTGTAACCTATCAGCTACTATAATGCCAAGTGTTGTAATTGTATTATAATAAAACACATCATATCTACACTTGTAACCTATCAGCTACTATAATGCCAAGTGTTGTAATTGTATTATAATAAAACACATCATATCTACACTTGTAACCCATCAGCTACTATAATGCCAAGTGCTGTAATTGTATTATAATAAAACAAATCATATCTACACTTGTAACCTATCATCTACTATAATGCCAAGTGCTGTAATTGTATTATAATGAAACACACCATATACACTTCAGCTACTATACCGACAAGGATGTGAACTTGTTAGATAAATAACTTCATTAGCAATATTAGTTCACATTGGGGTATTTGGAATTTCTGACATGCTATGAAAAACAAAATTTTGGCAGTATTTGCAGACAGAAAAAATATTTATCGTTGGAAACATTTACAATAATATCACACATAGTTAAACAAAATAGTGAATTTTGCTGTACAATCTGGTGTCGTTTACTGCCTTTGCAGTGCCACCCACAGTGCCAAATGTCACTTGCAGACTTCCTGTCTACAAGCTGTTATGGCAGCACTAAGGTGATCACATGCATATTTATATTTATAAATACAGTCGAAGCACACTGTTCACACCTCAAAAACCATAAATTATTTTCACAGAAAAACAATATTTTTTTAAATCTCAAAACTTATTCCTTAGTACTTTCAATCACTTGCCGTAACCAATTATTGCTGATTCAGTGTGTTGATGGTTGCAAATTTAGACTTTTGCAAGAGATGCTGTGAAAATGATACTTAGTAACATGCTCCACCAGCCACTGTAGACCTTTCTACTCTAACATACAAATGTTACAATGGTTTATTATCACCAGTATGTGTCATTTCATGCAGTTTCTTGTCACCAGCCTGGATGAAGCACTTGTCACAATATCTGCATTTATGTGGTTTATCATCAGTATGTATCATTTCATGTTGTTTCTTGTGACCAGCCTGGCTGAAACACTTGTCACAATATCGGCATTTATGAGGTTTATCACCAGTATGTATCATTTCATGTTGTTTCTTGGTACCAGCCCGGCTAAAGCACTTGTCACAATATCGGCATTTATGTTGTTTATCACCAGTATGTGTCATTTCATGTTTGTTGGTACCAGCCTGGCTAAAATACTTGTCATAATATCTGCATTTGTTTGGTTTACCACTAGTACCTGTCCTTTCGTGTTTCTTCTTGTCAACAGTCTGGCTAAATAGCTTGCCAAAATATACACATTTGTGTGGTTTTTCACCAGTATGTATCATTTCATGCCGTTTCCTGTTACCAGTCAGGCTAAAGCACTTATCACAATATCTGCATTTGTGTGGTTTATCACCAGTATGTGTCATTTCATGTAGTTTCTTGTGACCAGTCAGGCTGAAACACTTGTTGCAATATCTGCATTTGTGAGGTTTATCACCAGTATGTGTTATTTCATGTTTTTCCCTGTTACCAGCCTGGCTGAAGCACTTGTCACAATATCTGCATTTGTGAGGTTTTTCACCAGTATGTGTCATTTCATGTCGTTTCTTTACACCAGCCTGGCTGAAGCACTTGTCACAATATCTGCATTTGTGTGGTTTATCACCAGTATGTATCATTTCATGTTTCTTCTTTTCACCAGCATGGATGAAGCACTTTTCACAATATCTGCATTTGTGTGGTATATCACCCGTATGTGTCATTTCATGCAGTTTCTTTTGACTAGCATGGATGAAGCACTTGCCACAATATCTGCATTGATGTGGTTTATCACCAGTATGTTTCATTTCATGTTGTTTCTTGCGACCAGCCTGGCTAAAGCACTTGTCACAATATCTGCATTTGTGTGGTTTATCACCAGTATGTGCCATTTCATGTCGTTTCTTGTTACCAGCATGGCTGAAACACTTGTCACAATACCTGCATTTGTGTGGTTTATCACCAGTATGTGTCATTTCATGTTGTTTCTTGTCACCAGCATAGATGAAGCATTTTTCACAATATCTGCATTTGTGTGGTTTATCACCAGTATGTGTCATTTCATGTCTATTCTTGTCACCAGCCTGGCTAAAGCACTTGTCACAATACCTGCATTTGTGTGGTTTATCACCAGTATGTGTCCGTTCATGTAGTTTATTGTGAGCAGCCTGGCTGAAGCACTTGCCACAATATCTGCATGTGTGTGGTTTTTCACCATTATGTGTCATTTCATGTCGTTTCTTGTTACCAGCCTGGCTGAAGTACTTGTGACAATATCTACATTTATGTGGTTTATCACCAGTATGTGTCATTTCATGTTGTTTCTTGCAACCAGCTTGGTTGAAGCACTTGTCACAATATCTGCATTTGTGTGGTTTATCACCTGTGTGTATCATTTCATGTCGTTTCTTGTCACCAACCTGGCTAAAGTACTTGTCACAATATCTGCATTTGTGTGGTTTATCACCATTATGTGTTATTTCATGATGTTTCTTGTCACTAGCCTGGCTAAAGCTCTTGCTACAATATCTGCATTTATTTGGTTTATCACCAGTATGTGTTATTTCATGTTGTTTTTTGTTACCAGCCTGGGTAAAGCACTTGTCACAATATCTGCATTTGTGTGGTTTATCACCACAATGTGTCATTTCATGTCGTTTCCTGTTACTAGCCTGGCTGAAGCACTTGTCACAATATCTGCATTTGTGTGGTATATCACCCGTATGTGTCATTTCATGCAGTTTCTTTTGACCAGCATGGATGAAGCACTTGCCACAATATATGCATTTATGTGGTTTATCACCTGTATGTGTCATTTCATGTAGTTTCTTGTGACCAGTCAGGCTGAAGCACTTGTCACAATATCTGCATTTGTGTGGTTTATCACCAGTATGTGTCATTTCATGTTGTTTCTTGTTACCAGCCTGGCTGAAGCACTTGTCACAATATCTGCATTTGTGAGGTTTATCACCAGTATGTGTCATTTCATGTCGTTTCTTTACACCAGCCTGGCTGAAGCACTTGTCACAATATCTGCATTTGTGTGGTTTATCACCAGTATGTATCATTTCATGTTTCTTCTTTTCACCAGCATGGATGAAGCACTTTTCACAATATCTGCATTTGTGTGGTATATCACCCGTATGTGTCATTTCATGCAGTTTCTTTTGACCAGCATGGATGAAGCACTTGCCACAATATCTGCATTGATGTGGTTTATCACCAGTATATTTCATTTCATGTTGTTTCTTGCGACCAGCCTGGCTAAAACACTTGTCACAATATCTGCATTTGTGTGGTTTATTACCAGTATGTGCCATTTCATGTCGTTTCTTGTTACCAGCATGGCTGAAACACTTGTCACAATACCTGCATTTGTGTGGTTTATCACCAGTATGTGTCATTTCATGTTGTTTCTTGTCACCAGCATAGATGAAGCATTTTTCACAATATCTGCATTTGTGTGGTTTATCACCAGTATGTGTCATTTCATGTCTATTCTTGTCACCAGCCTGGCTAAAGCACTTGTCACAATACCTGCATTTGTGTGGTTTATCACCAGTATGTGTCCGCTCATGTAGTTTATTGTGAGCAGCCTGGCTGAAGCACTTGCCACAATATCTGCATGTGTGTGGTTTTTCACCAGTATGTGTCATTTCATGTCGTTTCTTGTTACCAGCCTGGCTGAAGTACTTGTGACAATATCTACATTTATGTGGTTTATCACCAGTATGTGTCATTTCATGTTGTTTCTTGCGACCAGCCTGGCTGAAGCACTTGTCACAATATCTGCATTTGTGTGGTTTATCACCAGTATGTGTCATTTCATGTTGCTTCTTGTTACTTGCCTGGCTAAAGCACTTGTCACAATATCTGCATTTGTGTGGTTTATCACCAGTATGTGTCATTTCATGTTGTTTCTTTTCACCAGCTTGGCTGAAGCACTTGTCACAATATCTGCATTTGTGATGTTTATCACCAGTATGTGTCATTTTATATAGTTTCTTGTGATCAGCCTGGCTAAAGCACTTGTCACAATATCTGCATTTACGTGGTTTATCACCTGTATGTGTCATTTCATGATGTTTCTTGTCACCAGCCTGGCTGAAGCACTTGTGCTTGTTAATACATCGGCTTTTATGTGACTTGATATTGCCAAAATTTCCATGGTTTATCCTGTGATTTGCTTGTCTGATACTCTTCTGGTTCTGTATGATACACCCTGCCTTTGGTGGAAGACTAGGATTGTTATACCAATATGAAGTAATCCGCATCCTATGATGACGTAGGTGGGATAGAAAGCGTGATGTGTTCACTGTGAATCTTTGCCTGCAGTACCTGCATGCTGATGTTGTCTCTTTCATTGCCATCACTAAGATGAGAACAAAAAACATGCAATCGAGATTAGTTTTCACTTAAGGTGTGTTCTTCAGTGTTGTTTCTTAAGAACATCAGTTTCTGTTCAAATAGTGTTTATTATATATCTACAGCAGCAGTATCAGGAATTGTTTTCCCGGCAGGGGGAGGGGAGGGGGCAATGGGGTAAAAGATTTCACAAGAGCTTCCTCCTCTCCATCTGAGAGTTTCCAAAGTTTCTGTTGATATGAAAATCAAATCTAATAAGCACCAGAACCAAATCTGTTCGATCTATGGATCGACCGTCGATGCTGCTTCAATGCATGTTATTAATGAACTGACAACTAATTAATAAGAATTAGTGCTAAATCTATATTGGTCAATATCAATACAGGCAAAGATGCATATGTTATCACAATTAACAATAGTTAATTGATTGATTTCATAAATAATAAGGATCGACCAGGACTCGATGGTTGATCAAAAGATCAAACTAATTTGTTTCTATTGCCTTATAAGATGACAGCTCGCTCTATATGAATGATGCTGAAATCTCAAAGTCCCTGGCATTAGTTGCAAAGTTATAAACTTTTTATATGTTTCTTTTGTTTAAGTGTTTTATTATTTTTGCTCCCTATTTTGCCTATATCTCATTTTCATTATTGTCCAATTGAATGAAATTGTGTCACATTATGATCCTAGTGGCTTCTTAGATGAATGACTCAAGGTTTCAAATTGCATTAGTATTCAAACAGAACCCTTATACTTGCATCTTTGGTCATTCACCGAAAGGTCACTCATCTATTGTGTCGATAACAAAGAATCACAATAGTAATTTGTCACCAATGTCTCAGCAGACAGATAAACCATTAGAATATTGCGGCCAGCTAGTCAAACACGCTCACAAATTCCAAAATTGTCCCATCTATCTCAATTTGATAGTTAGCTCATGTCCAATTCTAATCTGCTAATTGTATTGGGCAGATGGTTGCAGCACTAGTAAAATCCACATACTACAATAATTTTACAGGCTAAACACATGCAATACTCCACACTTTTCCAGGCCAAAAACATTATGTGACAGACCACCAAACAGTAACAGTTTCATGCAGTTTTTTGTTCAAATAGTAGTATTAATGACCATAATGGTATTAGAACAATTTCGGCTATTCCATTTGAATTCCATACACCCCTATGGAAAACATGACCTTAATCTTCCACACAGGGAGTGTGAATTTCAAATGTGGTTACCTGGATGGGTGACTCAATTTGAAATCTACACCCCCTGTGTGAGAGATTAAGGCCATGTCTTCCATAGGGGTATATGGATTTCAAATGGAATAGCCTAAATTGTGGTCATTGATTCTACTTTTTAGAACCATTTGTAATTGTATGTCTATACATGGCCAATTTGTTTAACCAAAAGTGACCAATGGGTCATGATTCTTTACAGTAACTTGGTTTTATTTGCTGAGGTACCAATAAAAAAAAATAAAAAAACAGTGGCAGTGAGATCCTTGAGACAGATGTGCTTAACAACTGTACACTTTGACCAATATAAAGATATCAATATCATTCTATATTTGGCAAGCAATTCACAATTGACCTAGTCTACAAACACTGACAAAGTAAACAAAAAACCTTAAAAACACACGTTTTGTCCCTACGCGACAACTGACAATGATGTGTATTGGATTCAATTTGCAGTGTCTGTGTCAATGACCGGGTATAAAGACGGGATCTAATGAGGGAATTCCCATCCCTCCTTTCATCCACCTGCCTGATAGTCATACAGATGATTTGGGAATTTTATTCCAGTTATTGAACCTTCATAGCGATATATATACATATATAATGTTTAATTAAGGGGTGGGGTATGAACGTTTGGACAGTATTTATTGTGGGACATTAGAGCACATCAGACATATTGAATTGCATTCTGAATCGAAGAATGTCCTTCTGATATCAAATAATTTTGATTTTTGAAATTGCAATGTAATACACATTTTATGGCAAATGATTAAAATTGATATTTTTGATATTTAACAGTAAACCTACTTGAAGTAAACTTTATAAATCTGATGATTTATACTTTAAAAAGTGTATGTAGCTGGGATGAAAAGCCGACGATCAATTGAAAATTTTGACCTTTCATATTGAAGATATGGATTTTTTTTTCCAAAACACCAAAAATAATTAGGTCTTTTGGGGAAAAAAATCCATATCTTCAATATGAAAGGTCAAAATTTTCAATTGATCATCGGCTTTTCCTCCCAGCTACATACACTTTAATATATCATTAGATTTATAAAATTTACTTCTAGGACTGTTATATATCAAAAATGTGAGAAATATCAAATTTTATTTATTTGTCATAAAATTTGTATGATATCGTGAATTTCAAAAATGAAAATTATTTGATATCAGAAAGACATTCTTCGTATTCAGAATGCAATTCGATAGGTCCGATGTGCTCTCATGTCCCACAAAAAATACTGTCTAAAACGCTCAAAACGCTCATTCCAGATCCCTTAAGGTTTCCAATAGAAAGTGTTTTGCAAGAAATTGTATTACTGCATATTTCTGAAAGGTTATCTTTTTTGCAGGTTTTATAAATTCATGTTTGAATGTTGTTGTTCCATTAGTCAGTGACATAGCCAGGACTTTTTTCAGAGGGGGGTGAGGGCAGGGAGCAAGGCACATTTCCAGGGGGGGGGGCAAAATTGGATGAAAATGGTAAACAAATGTGCAAAAAAATTTCACGTTCTCCCTCACATATCCTTGTTACCTTTTCTCCATTTAAAAGTTTTTACATTCCCACTCCCTTGACATAAATATTTAGCGGTCCCTAAATGAATAATCTACCACTTGATTAATGATTATTATGATTTTGGGATAAATGGTCTGTTGTATAGACCATGTACATAAACTTCTTGGTACCACACACTCACCAGAGTGGATACCTCACAGCTAAAGAGAACGAGTTACACTACATGTACAGCATGAGGGGGTATGAAGGAGATAAAGTGCTATCTTCAGTAGATAGCATTATGGTCTTAACCCTGGAATTATGGAAACTTTTGGGCCTCATAACTGCTAAATTGTTGGTCTGAAGTATTATAAGTATACATTTTTAGAATGGCAAAGACCTGATGATTCAAATTTTGGCCAAAACTAGATAAAAATATCTAGGACATGTTTGTTTTTATTTTTTTTATTTTTATTTTGACCAACTTTGAGAAATTTACACCAAAAATGGTCAAAAAATGCTCAATTTAAAAAAAAAATCATTAAAAAGCCCCATTTTTGGTGAAGTTGGTCAAAATTAAAAAAAGTAAAAAAAACAGGCCCCAGATATTTTTATCTAGTTTTTAAAAATTAATTAAAAAAATATTTGATTGGTTGAAAATCCTTACAAAATCTGTAATCCAACAGAGATTTTCACCGATTTTTCAAGCGGTCACATATTTTTCACAGAAAAATGTCGCTGAGTGAATTCAAAACATTAGATTCCATGACATTTCAAAGCATTAAAGCACCTCTTGCCATACTATATTTCACTCCGGGAAATTGCACAGCTGAAAACTTTCAATAGAGCGGATTTCCAATCAATTACAGGGTATAAAACTACTTGCCATGGAATGTCGCATATGATTGCTCTCGTCAATAAAGGGCCACGATGCATGGATGGGAGCAATTGGAGGTTGTCGGCCTAGATCTTGCATCACTTGAAGGACATTTTTCCTGATGAAATCAGATAAATTCTTCTTATGTACTCATAATGCAGCTGAAAATGTGTATGTCTCCTTCTCAAAATACTTCGGTGTGAATTTCTGCCGATTTCATTTTATTATTTGAGCCTGTTAAAATGGTAGAGTTATTAGATTTGGCAGATTGATCACTGAATCTTTTCTTTCTCATATATTTGTGAACAAAATGAAATGGATATATTCAAAGATAAGTTTATATATTACCCATTTTTACTTCTACCATAACCCTCTCCAAGTAGGTGTCGACTGCAGACGACAACTTCCAAATTTTCTTTAAAAATTAAAAAATTTCTGAATTTTACATTTCATGACCATATTTGGAATCAGCATTCAAAATGCATTCAAATGAGTACAAACAGGCCCAGTATTGGTTCAGTGATTTTTAAGATAGCTCTTGATATTTTCCGAAAAAACTCAAAAAATGAGGAAGTCTATATATGGCATGCAAAGCATATCAGTTACATTATTTTTTTTCAAAAAAGATTGTACAGGAAACAAAATATAAATTTCCATTTCAATGAAATTGTGTATAATCGATATTGAATAATTATCGGAATTATATAACAATTTAACACAATTGGGTCTAGTTAGAAATATCCTTCAGAAAGTATGAGATTCAACTTCAAACAAGCAAGTGAAATTAGTTGACGATTTTGATAGACCTTCAAAACATTTGCATGTTTTAATCGGTGGGGAGGGGGGGGGGGGTAGTTAATGCAAATGTGTGGCTCTTGACAAGCCTTTCCCAGAATGGTCATCAATTGTATTGTAGTTACTATAGAATATTTTCTCAGGTTGTTTTTCACATAGATCATTGGTTGGTTTCCGGCAAAATCGGCGACAAAATACTTTGAACAATATTTCGGAAATGCTGACAATGGACCCTAAACATGCAAGACCTTGTGTAGAAAATACACCCTTTTTTCCTGAAATACACTATTCACGTTTCATGTGTAACATGAAAAAAAAAAAAAAAAGACTCTAATTATGTGCTTTTATGTTCACAGATGATATCCCTTGTCAATACAGAGTGGCCCCCAGAAAAAGACCCCTTAAGCTGGAACTAAAGGATAACAAAAAGAACTCAAATTCAGGACTTACATTACAATTTGATACCCCAATTTCATCAAAATTTACAGCAACTTTGAAACCATTTGTGAATTTTAACGAAAAGTATTAGGCTAGTATTATGATACTGTTACGATTCAGTTGCCTAATGATGGCATGGGCTCCCTTGCCTTTTTTCATGTACAAAATAGAGAGTTCCCTCCCCCCCCTCTCTGACAATCTCAGCAAGTAACCTAGGTGTGTATATCCTTCATTTGATTGATATTCCTTCCAAGTCCAAAGTGTCATGTTTTCTTATCTATGCTGAAATACCAGAAATCAATACATTTCAATCATGTACTTTTATTGCTTTCTCTGTGATCTAAATTTAGCTATTCCAGTTGAAATCCTTACGCCCCCTGTGAAAGACATGACCTTAATCTTCTACAGAGGGAGTATGAATTTCAAATGGGGTTATCACCTGCATTGGCAACTCCATTTGAAATGTACACCCCCATGTGGGAGACTAAGGTCATGTCTTCTATAGGGGGTGTATGGACTTCAACTGGAATAGCCCATTTCAGAGACAAGTAGTCAAGGTGGTAAAACAAATTTTCAACATAAATATAATAATAGACAGATTGCCTGGGGGGGTCTTGGAATAAATTACAGGGATGTGCAACATAGACCTTTGGGTCCGTATGCACAAAAGAGTTAGACCGGGTCTAAAGTTAGACCTGGTCTAACTGAAATTTAGTTCCACCAGAAATGGTCCTTTACTATTATTTCCTTCCAAGAGTAGGTAGCAAATTCTAAAGATTTAAATGCAAAGTTCAAAAATAATACAAAATAACTTGAGCAAAAATGTAAAGGAAAATGTCCTTTCTCCTTGGACTAAATTCCACTTAGACCAGGTCTAACTTTAGACCCGGTCTAACTCTTTTGTGCATACGGACCTTGGATTCTGACTTTCTCTATACCTAGATTTTGCTGTTTTTGCAACCCGTATCAGTATACCAATTTTCCCCAAAAAGCACCAACAGGCACTTTGCTTTTAAGGGCACTTTTTCCAAAATGGTTGCTGAAAGGTACCGAAAACCTGTGGCACATCCCTGTATACCTTCAACCAGGGAGAAACCCCTTCAACCAGGGAGAACCATCACCCCTACCCCTTGGGTTGTCTACATATTCCATCATTTCCTACACATATCTGCATTCAAATTAAAATATCCCACACAATTTTAGAAGCAAGGTCAATATCTTAGTTAATGGTAGTGAATTTCAATAAGTCAGTCTCATAGTTATATTTGAAATAGTCACACTCCCAAATGCATCATTGAGAATGCCATCCTACTTTGTAGTTAACATCAAATGGCAGCTTTTAATGCTCTGCATGCTAGCCATAGTCCAAGTTTTGAGATATTTTCTCAAAATATCAAAAGTTATCTCAAGAATCACTGAACCAATTCTGGGCTTGTTTGTACTCATTTTAATGCATTTTTCATCCTGATTCCAAATGGTCATGAAAAATAGTTTGGAACATGTCGTCTGCAATCGATACCCATGGACTGGGTTAATATAACCAACCTGGTTGTCACTAAGGACTACAATGGCCTCATCCCAATGGCATAGTTCAATAACTTCAATTAAACAATCATAGTGCAAAATTTGACCTCAAGTTGCAAAGTATGAGTTTTTGTATCCAATTTTTCAAAGGTCATTCAATAACTGCAAAATGTATTGGGGTTAAAAAACTGTGCCCTGATATAGATGAGCATGTTGTGGATTCTAGTGTGTATTCCATTCAGAGTTTGTCTGAACTCCAACACATTGAATATCCTGTGGGTGAATATATATAGGAGATGCTTCATTGTTGGTATGAATACCATGATAGAGAAGCAATTTAGATATGGCCATTCACCTTGACAGGATATTAAAAGACAACGGATGCTACCCTAGCTACCTCTCAAAGGATAATGAATTACAAAGAGACGGTCTACAGCAGCGTAGGGACATAGCCAGGATTTATTTGGAGGGGGCTGATTTTGAAAAGTGGACCTTTTTTAGACCTTTCCCAAAAATTTTGGACTTTTTTTACTTTGACCAAGAAAGCATAAAGAACCTAATTTTTTCACTCGATACACTCGCAAAGTGGACCTCATTTACTGGAGACAATCTAATCTCTTAAAAGATGTATGTTGACTAATTTCCATAAAAATGTTCTACCTATTTATGTTACCGGTACCATGATTACACTCAGGCAAAAACATTTTTTACTTTTTAGGTCAATCATAAAACCAAACAACAAAACCTAGGCTATTAATCTACCTATTTGTAGTCAGTACAATGCCATGCTATTATGTTCTGTTGACGCCAAGGGCGTTGATATGTCTGTCTAATAATGTCAAAACTAGGTCCATGTATTGGTATGAGGTGCCAGGTTAATCTAAAATTGAAATATTTGAAGTATCCCCAGTTAATATAATATGTTACATTGTGTGCATATCCAAACAGAGTTTTAATATCTCAGCACTGCACCCGTAGGCATTATGGTGGAATATTAACAGGCAATATTCTATGCATCATGCAATATTGGTATGTGGGGGTATTGAGCAGATTGAAATGGGTCTTGACATTCAAAAAACACACATATATGCCTCTGCCTCATGCTGGCATACCTAGAAAATTTACAACATGTACAATGTACCCTGCTTAATTCCAAAATTACTGTATGCATGGTTTGTCCAGACAAATACATATGATAGCTAAATATTTTGTCATTTTAATACTTAAATGGCTCAAAATCAGGCTAATGTTGGTCTGAAAGAGGCTTTTGATACTGTCCAATATTACTTCCTTCACCTCAACTGAAAAAAAAAACTACAGATGTTTCCCCAAAAGGAAAGTTCTCTGGCTTTCCCAATTTTTTTGCTATCTTATGAAGATATCCATATTCTCCTTATTCAGCAAAGACAAGAAACCTACGTATGTCTAGAAGTTTGACAAAAAGAAATTTCTCTGGCTTTCCAAGTTTTTTGCTTTCACATGAAGATAGCCATATTGTCCTTATTCAACCTACATATATGTCTACCAGAGACGTTTAACATAAAGAAACTTCTCTGACCTTCCAAGTTTTTTGCTTTCTAAGGTAGCCATATACTCCTTATTTAACAAAGACAGGAAACCTATGCATATATATGTCTACCAGAGAAGTTTAACAAAGAGAAAGTTCTCTGGCTTTCCAAGTTTTGTGCTGCCTTATGTAGATAGCCATATTCTCCTTATTCAGCAAAGACATGTAGCCCACATATATAATATATATCTACCACCAGGGAAGTTTTAGTTAAACACTTGTGATGTATGCATCTTGTAGTGTAAATAATCAAGTCAAGCCAGGGCTACACTATTCCACCAAGTTTGTTCAATGAATGAGGTGCTGATATTTCATGACTTGACTTGATTCAATGGGGCACGGTGACGCAGCGGTCCAAGAATTTAACTTATAATAGTGAGGTAGATCCAGGTGGTATGTTTGAATCCCCATGGCATCAACGTTTTGTGCACTTAGGCAAGGCTCTTCACCCATATTGCTTCTCCAAACACAGAATTAGATATAAAAATGGGTACCGGTAGCAGCACCCCGCACAACATTACTTGGAGTTTTTTTTTTTTTTTTTTTTTGTTTTTCCATTTTTATTCACCTGTACTTGGGCCTGGTGGAAGGGAAAAAAGAACATACAGACATGGTCCACCAGACCCCATCTTAATTGCCTGGTCCAATCACTTTCAACGATAGAAGGGCAATCCGTCCTACGACCCAGCCTTGTCCCCTTTTACTTTGAACTTTGTTAATCAGGACCCCACTTATTTACTTTATGCTATACAGATGCTGCACTCGGCAAAAAAGTGCTCATGAATGTATTCTGATAAAGATTGTAACTATTTTGTTTCTAATGAAGATGGGTCCATTTTGCTGTCTTCTGAAGATAGCTTTTCTGCTCTCTACTGAAGATAAAGATTTTGCTCTGTAATCATGGTAATTAAAGTCACCTATCAGGGAATGCTACACAGATGCTTTTTGAGGATGATATTCAAGTTGAACCCCATACACTCCCTATGGAAGACACACCCTATTCTTCAACACAGGGTGTATAGATTTCAAATGGAGGCATCCAATAAGCAGGCATGAGACTGCGCTTTCCTAAAAAAAATGAAAATGCATGTGAAATTGGGCAAAAAGTACCAAAAACAGGCTGAAATTAAATAAAGTTTTGAAAAATTGAATTCCGTTTTAAAACTGAAAATTCTCATGCCTGATAGAACTCCTGATTAGGGTAACCCCATTTGAAGTTCACACTCCCTATGTGGAAGATTAACATTGTGTCTGCCATAGGGGATGTATTGATTTCAAGTGGAATAGCCCCATTCACCATAACTAACCAGCCCATGGGTACAACACTAAATATACTGGCTCCAATTATGCACAAAAAATCCACCACAAGCTGACATGACTATGCTAAACTGTCACTAATTTCCCTTGATTTGACTGAAGGATATATGGACTGATTCTAAGGGGGTTTAATGGCCTAGAGGATCTTCCAAGAGATGAACCCATTCTGATAAAATTACAGCTCAATTTACAGGTTTTTAAGATGCTCTCATCAGGCCAACCCAATGTTTCATTGTATGAATCACACATGGCTTGTGAAGCCAATACAATAATGAAGAGTGAACGTTAATGGATTCCATTAAGCTGAGACACATACCAACAGCTACCAACCCATAAGATTTCATTACACGACCCTACCAACTGAGCTTTTTGCTTGCATTCAATGATGGCAGCTTGGCGTAATAGGTGCTGGCGTAGAGTTTTTGAGCTGAAAACGTTGAAAATGCAATTAGGTCAAGAGCGTGTTTAACATCTGTCTTCTTCGCTGGGTTTAAACAACAGTGTTACTTTCCCTGAACGACTTGTAATTACAAGTTTTGCGGAGTAAAGAATATTTAGGAGCATAATACCACTGAACTGAAGAAACACCTTGGAGTGGACTATTCCAGTTGATATCTATGCACCCCCCTATAGAATACATGACCTTAATCTTCCACACAGGGAGTATAGATTTCAAATGGAATCACTCATAGTTGGGTAACCCCATTTGAAATTATCACCTCCACTTGAAATTCACACTCCCTGATCAATGTTATCATGGTTATGTCTTCCAACAAGGTGTGTAGATTTCAACATACTGTAGTGTAGTTTGTCATATAACATGCGCATATTTTGGGGGTAAAAGCAGGGGGCGGCCAAAAATGAAGGGGCGGCGGAAGAAGAAGGGGCGGCAAAAACAAAGGGGGTGGCAAAATTGAATTTTCTTCATCCCCCCGGGTTGGGGCAGCCACGGTACGCCACTGTATATGTTCAGAAGATGTGAGCATAGCATAAAAAAGCAATTTTCTCAAAAACTCAGTTTCTTGAAAATACAAGAGAGAAATTTGGATGCCTCATAATGAATTCAAAATGAATATCTATAGTTGAATTGACATCTCTGTATAGATTGCATCACTGTGATATTTCATATCGCAATATCTTGATTTTATTTTGATTGCATGAGCAATTGGGTCAGCAAAGAAAGCCTAGTTACAAGGTGCTATTCCATTTGAAACCTTACCCCCTGTGGAAGATATGACCTTAACCTTCAAACTCAGGGGGGTGTAGATTTCAAATGGAATCACCCAAATCAGATAACCCATTTGAAATTCACACTCCCTGTGTGGGAGATTAAGGACATGTCTTCCACAGGGGGTGTATGGATTTCAACTGGCATAGCCTCTGGTAATTGAAATGAATATGCCTTGAGGAGACTGATATGATACAATCGGCAAAACCAATCTTATGTTATGAAATACCAATTTGTAGTTTTTCTTGCAATTTACCTTAACTTCTAAAAATCTAAATTTTTCTGATATTCCTATTACAATCTGACGTCAAAGTCATGAAATATGATAAATTTCAAGCTAATGAAAACAATAGAACACAAAGCAAATTACACATAATTTCTGGCCGTATATCAAAACCAGGTTTCAGAACATTGCATTGATTTTGCTTGCTCGTGCAGCATATTTAGATTAAACATTCAGAGATACATTTCATGTGCAGGATATTTGAATGTTAAGACTGCAGGTGTTTCATGGTAGACACCTTACCTCGCTAACTCACTGGTGATATGATTTTAAAATAGTCTCTAACTACTTCATTTCAATTCAGATGAGTGCCTTTGATATTCTATCTTATTGAAAAAGAATTAATAAAACTCGCTGCAACGTCAGCTGGTTTTGTCGTAGGTATGCTGAATCATGGAAAATCATAGCGTTAGGGATAAAAAATAAACTAGTTTTTCATGATTAAATAATGCAGTTATCAAGAATGGACCGATGATTAAAAATTGAGAATTAGTCAGAGGCATTTATGAAACTGTTGATCTACAGTACCCTCACAAATTTATACAGGGGGTCAAATTGCAAATACTTCATTTTGAATTTAAAAGCATAAAAAATTGCCCTTTCTGTCCTAAAGATTCAGAAAATGTATCTGATATAAAATCAGATTTAGTTTTATGATTTGAACTCACCATGCTTACAAGCAAATAAAAAAATAAAAACAATAGACAAACAATACAGATCTATTACATGTAGGTCAAAAACCCATGAAGCAAAGATCCTATAAGTCAGGAAGCCAAAAGCATTATGATCTTTAAAACTTTTTTTTTTAATTTGTACCACTTGAATTTTTTAATAAACCTCTTACATCAGAGAAGCCAAAAGCATTACCGTATAAACAATCTAGGAATAGATACTCTTTGTACCTCTTTTAATTTTCTTTTAAATTTGTACCCAATTTTTTAATAAGCCTCAAAAAGGTGTGTCATCAAAGACTCCGTGCCATATTCTGCTTTACCCTTTGTAGCTAGCTCAGCCAAGTTCATAAAAGTAACATAGCTCCCCTCAAGGCTAACATGGCTACTTGACTTTCTGATTTGCCCAGCTCATCAGGCCTGTTGGCTAGCTGCTGTTACAGATTGGCTGGGTAAAGCACTCAATGTTTTGAGCTTTGCAACATGCCACCTGTTTCACTGTAGTTCTCTTAGAAGTTAATTAGATCCAAATGACAATATTAAGAAAAATGGTTACTGAACCAAAACTAGGCATGTTTGTACTAATATTAAGTGTAATTTTCATGTAGAATTTCAAAATGTAGGGCTACAATTCAAAAAGTTTTGAATTTCAAACAATCTTGGAATGCATCGTCTTAGCGTCATAACCTCACTGAAAAGGTTAAATTAATATTGTGTCTTTATTGACACACTCTTGTTTTTATTCAGTAGGTTTGAAACAACCCAGGATTTTGAAGAAAATCTGGAGGGTGTGACATTTTGCAAATTTGGAAGACTTTGAAAGGGGTCTAAGTTATTTACTACTGTGAAATATCATGCCCAGTACTAGACGAGTAATTTCAAGACCTATATGTTGTGTACTGACAAAAGGATGCATGCTGAAAGTGTAGGTCAATTTTGATTTCAGCTGGGGTGCTGGTGTGGGAGGTGAATTTGTGTGCTGCCACTTTCCCCTTGCTAAAGTAAAGCAAGTATATACCTAGAATGGAAAACCAGTATGTGTTTAACTTCCCTCTTTAATGTAAAATGTTAATAAAACACACTTTAAATACATACTGTACAATGTATTCAATTTGTTCTTAAATACATGATGTTATTAACTCAAAGTTAACTTCTTCAATAATTTCATAATCACAATTGGCAGATTTTGCTACTAGCCTAAAGCTCCCAAGCATAGTGCTATTAAAGGTACAATGGATGCTGCATGGCAGAATATACCCTAGTGTGTACTTTGGTGATAATGGTATTTAAACAACTTGCTTTCTTCAGTAGATAGCAGATAATAGACCATTTATACACGTTTATATTATGCACCAGATGTGCGGTGAAACAAAGACAATTTGGAAACATTAATGATACCAATTAAGAAACATGAACTCCAAAATTTTAATTTCAAAATTAAAAAGTCTGTACATAATGGAAATATATTCAGAGTCTGTGATGGAAACATCAAAATAACCTGATTTCAAGTAGGAAAAAAAAATCTTGAGTGCCAACAACACATGCTCCCGATATATTCAATTATTCATACCACATACAATTTGTGTGACTTTTGTGAATAAATATTTTCAGTTTTTAAAAAAATCATTGAATCCAAAAATAAAATGGTACAAAGATCATATAAATTGCGAACATTTCCAGATGAAAAAAGACAAGAAAATCAGAATGGCAAAAATACTTATTTTTGAACTGATTACACTTCACCACTATAACAGTCATCCATACCACTGGTCCTGAATAATTAAGGTAACTCATTCTCAAAAGCCTCAGGCCACAGTTTCCCTCCCTACATTTTAATGCATGACTAAGCCAACCATCAGTAACAATGAAGCTAATGTGATTTAGAAAATGCAAATTACCTGGGTTTTTTTTACTTTTGTTTCTTTGGTTGATCTCTGGAATGTTCATTATCATGATTATGCATATCAATGGTGCTGAGACAAATCTGAGTCAGTCGTTTTTCTCTTAATTATAATCATTTTTAGCCCATTTTTCATTGTGCCACAATTTGTAAGACATCTCTGACTGATACTGATGATTCAACAGTTCATGTGATCTAAAAGTTTTTCTTCAAAAACTGATGAACATGTTTTATTACTTTCATAGAATCGGCAAAAAAAAAAGGCCGAAATCCATATAATTTACTCAGTGACAGCACCTAGTCAGGACAAGAAAATCACACAAAAATTCACTATTTTGGGCCATAAATCTCGCCCAATTTTAGGGAAAATTTTCAATTTTTTTTCCCTCCACAAAATATTAATTTTCCCTCACCTCCCCCCCCT
This sequence comes from Amphiura filiformis, assembly GCF_039555335.1. NCBI lineage: Eukaryota > Metazoa > Echinodermata > Ophiuroidea > Amphilepidida > Amphiuridae > Amphiura > Amphiura filiformis. The sequence goes on from NC_092643.1 coordinate 57,399,820, forward strand.
CAATCAAAAAAAAAAAAAATCCTGGTGCCGTCACTGCATTTATTAGTGCCAAATCTTTTATAAACTTTTGCTCTCTTGCATATTTTCCTCAAAGTTATAACATCCACTTTGTATTTCCTACAAAAAATAAACCTACTAATACACCTCATTACCATTAACATATCTGCAGTCACCAATCAGAAGCAACCATTCTTGCAACCCTGTGGCTAAAGGACCTAGCCTAGTTTGTTTTCCTGTTTATACTTTAATGCAATTCTCATAACGAAATACACATATCTCATTTTCAGATCTTAGCAAAAAGTTTTTAGATGTGAACCTTCTTGACTTTTGACACTCGTATTCCCAAGCATAAACCAATGAAAATATATTTCAGATAGATATTGAATTGAATGGTCTCTAATAAAATGTAACTTAAAACACCCAAACACTTCACTGAGTCAATCCAGGTATTTTTCCAAATTCAGCATGCTTATCAATGAGTAACCGCTTTAATAACACATATGCAAATCATTTCAGACATAACCACTCTTTTCATCACACAGTGGTATCAAATAAACATCTGTATTAACCAGGTCAAGTGATGGAACACCTTAGCAACAAAAGAACACCAGTTCACCAGAACCGAGAGTTGGAGGAAATATTTTACCAAAGAAAATAAACCCCTACCAATGTAGTTAGTCATAATACCATACAAAATATATGAGTGTTGAATGAATGATTCACAGTGAACACACAAAATGGTACAAAGTACTTCAACTTGTGAGTTTGCAGTTACTTATATATGAATTATTGATGCTTATTAAGCCCCACCTTAGTCATCTTTTACAATACTATCTTTTAAAAAGTTACTGATCACCTTACCTGCAGTTCTAAGCAGTGGCGACACCAAGATTTTTATTGGGGGGGCATGGGGGAAAAGTTAATTTTAAGGGGACAAAATCAACAACATTTTGAGCAAAATTAGTATAAAAAGTGGAAACTTTTGTCTGTAATTTTGGGTTTTTACTGGGGGATATAGTTCCTACTAGGGCATTTTCTCCCATGTGGCAAGCACCATGAAAGTCTAACAGGGACATTGTACTTGCAGATGATGCTGATGGAAAGCTAGTGCAGAATGATTTTTTTAAATTTTAAACACAGCACAATTAAAGTACAGTCTGAAAGTTAAAATTAATTTATCATTTTATGAACAAAAGGTTTTAAATCTAATGTTAGTGCTTTATCATTGCTGTCTACTGAAGATAGCATTGGACTATTCCAGTCAAAATCCATGATACACCCTTTATGGAAGACATGACCTTAATCTCCCGCACAGGGAATGGGAATTTCAGATGGGGTTACCAGAAGGGTGACTCCATTTGACTACAGCCTCTATGTGTGAGATTAAGGCCAGCAGTCTACAGCAAATTAGGTTTCAACATTAGCCACCAACTCTGACAGAACAAATTTTTAGAATATTTCACCACCAAGGATGCCACAGTGATCAAGTCTCCAAAAGAAAAATTTATTGCAAAGATATTTATCAAGTTTTCAGTTCATAGTGCACATCACCTGTATTGTGAACACTAACCATACTAACATACTTAAGGCAGATTTAGAGGTTTGTGTGTTTTTCACAAAAGTTTTTGTCATGAAGACATCTATATTCAAAAGGTTTAAAATGATGAAAAATAATTTTGTCAAGTCGCATGGTGCATGTTGTCATTTACTGCATAAAGATTCCCTGCTAGGATCATATTTGTATTACACCTTTATATGGCTTGAAGCTATAAATTAAATGTACAACATTTTATTTTATCTAGCATTGACAAAGTTTCCAACAACACAATATTCATAAACTATAGCCCTCAACCAATTAGAGACCAACATACCTGGTTTGAGTAGTTTGAAGTGCTGATGAAAATCATTGACTCCAATATTAAATTTTCATAAGGCCAAGGAAAGTCGATTTTGAGTTTCCCATCACCCGCCCTCACTTCATTTTCTGACCCTCACTTGAATTCATTATTGTGATTTTCAAAAAATTACCAATAAAAACTGGTTATATTTGCAAAAAAAATTATGAATATCCCTTTATTTTTTGTGGAAAAATCAAAATCAAAACATACATTTTGCTGTCAACCTTGCAGACTCTTTGTAATATACTTTTGAATCTCATTTGGGCTAAACATCCATCTTCAAGTGAGTGAGCGGCAAATAACAACACATTTTACATGCGTGTTGGTCATACAATGAAAGACAGACAAAAAATGAATAATGAAAAAGTTACCTCACTTGTTTTCAGAAATTAAGTGAGGGAAACTCAAAATTGACTATTCGGGGCCTAAAATGGGCTGGCTTGTCAAAAGATACAAGTACATTGTTTTACTTTCTTTAATTTTTCCCCTTTTTTCCATATTAAATAACCAAATCGTGAAATCAAAATAAGAATATTGGATATATACTCAACCAATCTCACAAAATCTGTGAATGGCTTATAAATTTCCCCAAATATTTCCAAGAACAGTCCCTAAATCCACTCCACTCAATCCATTTAATTATCACTAATATGCTGCTAATAACACCCTCATATATACATATACATATATATATATACCACCGTGACACTTTACGGCTCATTACCCACCTCCAGGGTGTACTCATATTTTAAAAGAGCACAATATCAACGGAACAAACTGCTTAGAACGCAGAGATATTCTCTGGTTTCAGGGCAAATATTATTGAATAGGGGTTTTCCAAGGGTAATATCAGCTGTTGGCTACATTGCTATAGGATATATTTTATTTAAAAACCTTAGAGTTTTTGGTCAAGGCCAACAAGATGCTAAGTAATGGTGGTTTGCAAATTTCAGACCTTTTGTCTTTAAATCTATCCAAATTCTTGAGAATTTAAAGAATATTGAACTGAAAACACACCCCTAAGTATTAGCATCATCATCCTCCCAACGAGCTCCAAAGCAAGTAAAATTATAAATTTTCCTGACTCTATAAACTCTGCATTATCATGATTATATACAACTTAAACTCACAAGGTCAGAAACCACCCGATTTCACACAATTTTTTTTTTTTCTAATTTCCCTAAATAAGCTTTAAATACATATGATAGCAAGGTACACTTTTTCTCAAATTTGCTTGTCTTAGAAACCGTACCCTATTCACATTGTATGTTCAGAGCTTTGATCTTGAAAATGCTTACATGAATCTTTGTTCACAGATGATGATGATGATGATGATGGGGAGCAAAAAATAATGTACTTCCAGGATTTTTTTGAAGAGTCACAATCGAACAAAATATATTGATGTTTTTAGAATTGTGATAGTGGCGCTATCTATTCAAGATCAAAGCAAAATTTCTAAGTGTTGCGATATTTTCTTTTTCTAGGCATAATAATTATGTTGAATCCCCGTGTTTTTCCTATCTACTGAAGATAACTCAAATTTAATCAGCACAGTGCATTACACACACATTGCAAGCAACCTAAACATATTTAGCTCTGGGGGGGGGTGGATCCAAAGGTATACACTCTCTCCATGAGAGACATGCAGGAGTCCCTTGATTGGAACCTTTTCACCAGCTCCCCCCTCATGAGTTGACCATTTGTAGATGTTTCAAGGGAGGATCGGAATTACCCTCCCCACTGATAACATTTGAATCTTGAAAAAAGGGAGATTTCCTGTTGCAATCAGGGAGGCTTGTCACAATGTGTACATCTTAATGGATGAAACCATTTCCTTTTCAGGGAGATGACCAAAATTTAAGGGTTCTGAAGGTTTAAAAGTAGGGAGTCTCCTGCGAAAAGAGGGAGAGTTTGCAGCTCTGTGATCCCCCCTCCCACATGCAGGTTCTCAGAGCAAGGAGAATCTACTCGGAAGTCACCTCTACTATTCAGGCCAAAAAATCTTCTGAAATGAACCTCTGGGTCTCATCAGTTTGCTTTAATTTTTGTTGTTGTCCAAAACCTGTTTACATTTCAAATATGGTTTCAAGGCATTTGCGGTGGTAGAGAATGAACCCCAGGAATGGAATTTCGTTATCATTGTCATTCTTCTCGCTTTGACGGCTTGCGTGCATGCAAACACTGGCTCTAGCATCCTTAACTGATTCTTAATACAAAACTAAGTCTCATTGTTGAAGTTTTTTACCTAACCCACGCGTCTTGGTTTAAAGAAAACAATTATCCAGAGTCAAGGTGTGATAACGAAGATAATAGAAAGCCACTTAGAGGCTATTTATTATCCTTAGGCTCTGCTCTTGGCTGTAGAACGACTAGTATTGTTGGTATGTCAGAGAGGATTTCAGTTCCCTCTGGCTTATTAAGGACAATCTCTATCAAATCTGGCAGTGCGCCACAAGCCATGAAAAAATAGCCAATATCCAACTGCAAATTTGATCGTTAAGTCTCGTAAACTTCCGATATAACATTTGACAAGTAATCTATTTTGATAACTTAATGAGATATAAAACTATCAGAGATTCCACAAACTATCTTGGAACTTAGCAGCCAATATTTAAAGCTGCCTTCCTAATAATATTGCAAAAGATAAGATTTTCAAATTTAAATGGAAAGGGCTATTTATAATGTTGGTCATCACATATTTTTATTTATCTGTTTATTATTTATTATTTATTAGAACAATAAATACATGCTCTTACACAAGTAACAAGAATTTTTTTTGAGCCTTGATACAAGTATTGCTACATTTCAGTCTTTCTCACAATAATGCTATGGAAAAATGAGACAGACAAACTACCTGTAACGGAATACATTGCATGGTCAATTATATCTCATTTAATGGCTGGTATACAACCATTCTGTCATGTAATACATACCTTTAGTCTGGCTTTAATGGTCACTGCAATTTCTCCCTGGTTACTTTAAACCCAATGAAGCACAAAGACTGGTCTAGTATAGAGAGTCATCACCAGTTATGTTGTCCCAAGGGATCCTGATGATCTGTCTTCTTGTACTTCAGTGATGTATCTTTCTATTCTCAACAGCAATTTGTGTTATGGCCTTATTAACAACTATCCGATATTGGTGATGATTTTCCTGGAATTAATTGAACAAAGATAGAACATAATCGACTTTGAGTTTAATATTAAAAACATTTGATCATTGTATCAGCAAACACATTCACGCCTATACAAAATATACATAAAATGATAGGTTTTTATTTTCAACAATAGTATTAACTACTAGTAGTGTAAGTTTAAAAGACCTCTCTTGAAATTAAATTGTGGAATATGAGTTTGAATAGGAATCATTTCAGATTATAGCAAAAGCTTATAAGATAGCTTAGTTACTTCAAAGTTGCTACCTTAACCACACCTATTTCCATCTAAGATTATCTGACCAAATGATTCTTCTTTACCTGATCTAGTTCTAGCAAATTCCATAATGCAATGAAACTATAATTTGAAATCCAAATTTCAAACCTCGTTTCACTCGACCCCAATTTGGTGGCAATTCAAGGGAGCCTGAGAAAATTGCCCATTTTTACCATATTAACTATGAACAGGTTTTCTATATATGTACGGAGCAATTTCTTATAGATAGCTCTCTCTCTCAATTGTTTTTTGGGGATGGTGGGCTCTGGGCATCACTGGATATGCCCCTATACCATGCCTACCTTGGAGAAACATTTTTTCAAGGATCACTATCAATCACAGATTGGCTCTGTTAATATTCTTTAAATGAAATCAGGACTCCAAATAAATGTAACATTTTATCACAATAGTAACCATTAATAACCAGCATGAATCCTGTCTTCTACTCAAACAAAAGCCTAATTTTTTAAAACAAAATAACAATATGCTATACAAGTGATTCTATTCAATTAAAACAAGCTAAAATGTGTTAAGTCATTTATGTTGCACAAAAGACTAAACTAAAGCCACGACCCTGATAATTTGCTAACAACATATAGGTTCTTTCACGGATCCTTGATCAGGTAGGTGAATTACACAGAAAGGTGGCCATTTTGAAAAGGCTGATTTCAACCCTGATTTACTCCACTTAAAATATAAAGAGCATTCGTTATGGATCTGGTCACCACACAAAGTAATTTTTGCCAGGAACTTTTGACCAAGTTAAACTGAAACATAATACCAAAGTTGAGATATCATGGTATAAAACTTTGAAAGAATATGCATGTTTTTACAGCCTTGTGCACTCAATTTAAGCTGACCACATGTTTAAAAGCTGGTCAACAAGCCACCAGTGGTTCAGCATTACTTACAATTGACTGGTTATATTAGTACTTGATTTTTGTACTTTCTCTTTATGTTTTACTTTTGGAGTGGACAGAGGTTGGGAGTAAGGTGTTGAAGGTAAATGACCAGTTTGTTTAAAATGACCTGGTTTGAAGTAGCTTACCTATTGTTTTAAAATGAAATCAAAATGCATTGTTTACCATTTATTTTAAAGTGGCAAGTTTTTTGTGATTTAAAACATTGAATCCTGTGATTTTCCGTGGGAATGGTTTTAAATACTAAATTCCATGATTTCATTAGAAAGGATGGAATCCCCTTGTGCTGTGTAGGCCTAAAGAAGATGCGCACCACTAAAAATTGGGGTAAAAAAAGAAGTTACTTGCATAATATTTTTAGCTGTTTTAAGGTTGTTTTTTTTGAAGACAGACTTCATTTTCCTTATTTTTACCTCTCATTCTCATTACTTTTTTTTTTCATTTTATTTTACTGAAGGAAACACATTTTTTCTGTTCTGCGAATTTCTGTGTTTTCCATTTTTTTTCTTAAATTGTGTGGATTTTTCTGTGACACAGAGAACTTGCTACTTTAATTTATTTGCTTTAAAAATTTGCTTTTATATTGTATACAATCATTATTGTGGAAAAGTATGATTGAACATATTTTTATTTTCAAATCATTTTCTCTAAATTATTAACAGTCATAAAGCTATAATGTGAGATTTGCTCCACAGTGATGCACTCAATTTTTCTTGAATTTCTACTTTTGCATGACTGTAATGCCCTATGGCGTTCTAAATTACCATGTGAAAGACTAAGCCTGAAGTGCATTAATTACAACAAATTTTAGAGTTTTAAAAATAAAATCCCTAGTTTTTCTGTCCAAAGTGAAAGAACCCCCTGGCTATACATTTTGGGCATTTTACGCGGAGTTCTATAGAGGACTTAATGTCGTAATACAGCTTTATGTCAAAATTACTGATGACCAACTACAAACATAACAAACATGGCCGATTCCTTACATGTAGGTGTAAGTTGCAAACATTAAAACTATCGCAAAAAATCAGGTTAAAAAAAGTGTCCAATTTCATATTATAAGATAGTACATTATGGTTTACAAACATTGCTAAAAATAGAACAAAAGGAAAGACTGATGCATTTCTCCTCAAGCAGTCAAGAGAACATGTTGCTCAGGTAAACTACATGGTATCATTTGATAAATGGCACCTCGTCCCATGGGTAACAACTAACACTGAAGCTGGCTAGACTGCTCAGGGTACCAGTCTGATTCCTGGAGGAAAAGGAATGGCCCCCAGCTTCAGGAACATATGTCCATGCTGTCTGATTACACTATACTTGCTACTATTTCCTCTGGTCACAGATCAGACACAGTAGCTAATAGCCAACAGGGGAAATCTAGTAACAGGTCCAACTCAAATCAAAAATAAGATAATCTCATGAAAGACAAAAATCGGTTTTTGAATAAAAGCTCATAGCCATAGGTATTATAACAGTTTTGTCTTCAAGTTGTTTCTAAATAGCTTTTAACTCTAAGCTATTTAGAATGTTGATAGTAATCCTGGCACTTTCATTGAAATTTCCATATAGGTGACCACTGTAGCTCTGTGTCCCCTGAAGACTGTATGGCTCAAGACTTATCAACATTTTCTTGCATTGAAATGCAGATCCTGGAATTTCTTTCCAGGATCTGTGATTGAAATATCGTATTTGTGATTTGTTTAAGCAGCCCTACAAGCTATTTGGACTGATTGTGAGGTGACATTGGCTATACTATTGAAATTTTGAATGTATGGGCAAGTAATACCAGGCAAGCTAACCTATTTTTTTTTTTTATTATTTCAGTGAACTTGGGATTGGCATTGCCCTGTGGTCATGTAATCTACATTTATAAGAAAATTGAGTTTTATGGAACTCTTGTCCATTATATGGGGGTCAAACCCATTTCCAGGGGCATGATTTTATCTTTCTGAGTCATCTGCTTACTAAAACAAATTATTATTAACTTCAAATTAACTTTTCAAAGATTTCAATAGTTTGCAAGTAAGATTTCGAAACTTTCTTTAAACACATAAAAAGAAAAAGCAGAACAAGAACAAGTTTTAAAATAGTTGGCTAGAGATTTAGGAATTTAAATTATACAACAATGTACAAACAACTGAGCTAATTTAAAAATTTTAATTGTTTATTAGGTACTGAAATGTACTTAAAAGTACATTTCCGTACCTGGTAAATTGTTGATGAATTTTACTTTGCTTTCACCTGCAACTTTCTCTTGGAAACAGAACAATTTTCTGTTCTTTAATGTATTCATTGTTATAGCCACTTTAAATCAAAGATTAATGGTGATTTCTTATATCCTCATCTCACACTCTCCTCCGTAGTCTTGTCTCTGTTGAGTGATGATTTTCACATAAGATGTATCTTAATATCCTCGGTCAAACTCGCTGGGTGTGATCTTTCTTGAAAATAGTGTGAAGTTGTCATTTGATGTAGAATGGTATCCTAGTAGTATAGACTGACAGCAGGCAAAGTGTCCTTTCCAGTCTTGTCTCCATTGAGTGGCAATTTTTAAATATATACTAGCTGAGGCAATGATTAAAAAATACTACCTGTTTTATTTTATGGGGGGATGGACTTTTCAAAAAGGTTCAGTCGTTCAAGATTGTTTTTTTTCTGGAGGCTAAAATGATCCCAAAAAGCTTGAAAATTTGGCAAAATTTGATGTTTTTGCAAACATATTTTGAAAACTTTCAGTCAAAATTAATTAATTTGGGCCCCAAAATGGCTGATTTTAAATGATATTAGGAAAAAGTAAAAATATTCTCCCAAAATGCAAAATCTGGGTCGGTCGGGCCCGTAAAACAGGGTTTGCTTTTTTCGTCACCTTAACCCAGTCAAACTCGCAGGGTGTGATCTTTCTTGAAAATTAGTGTCAATGTGTCATTTGATGTATACTATAAATTTGAAATGTGTTCAACATGCCTCATAAAATTATATAAATAACAGAATAAAAGTGACAGGTTATAGGTGATCAACTTTTCCAACCAGGTCAGAAGGATGGCAGGGCCTTTCAACTTCAATTTTAAATCTTATACTCATAATTTTAAGATCAGCATATAACAAGAATATCAAGCTACATGTAGTTGTTGATGTGATTAAAAATCCACATTGGAAATAACTGGATATTTTTACTTATTATCAGTGTTTACAGTATCCCAAATAATTATTTAACAAAAATAGCAATTAACAGCGAAAAATGAAGTAAAAGCATACAAAATATGAAATTTCAAATTCCACAAATATAATTTCACCTATAAATTGTACAGAGGCTAACAGTTCTCAGAGAGGCAAAATTGGCCTTAAGGTATTTATACAGTAAGATGAAAGATGCCCCTTTTCATATATCTACATAATCTAAGCATCTTTTGATATCAATTATTCACCAATTTGTTATAGAACCATGGTAACTCACTGATTACACCTCACAGAGAAAACAAAATGATTGGAATAATAGCCTTGATTTCCTTAGGGTTGCTCATAGCTACACACAACAAACAAACTACACAAAGGATAGGTCAAAAATACAGGATTTTCATCTATACATGTTGTGATGTAGGCATCTATGGATAAGCTTATAGTGATTTTATCATAAAAAACCCAACCTGAGGGTCCCTGTTTATTGTGGTCCCCTGGTCAAAAGGGATCAGTGAAGCCTACGGACAGGTTATGCTTGTTAGCAAAAGGGTCTGAGCTTACAGACTATAGCTGGCATGGAGCCCTAGGATAGGTATGGACATTCCTTCTAGTCTTTGCTCAGCTGTACAATCCAGGCTGGACAATGGTCAAGTTAACTTTTGAACCAGGTATATGTACTTTTTGCAAATCATCTGAAGAGTTATCTAGTAAATAAAATAATTTTTCTCAAACTCAATAATGCAGAAAGTCAGAATGATTGAACTGGGGTTTAATTGCAATAGACAGTCGTTTTCTGGTTTTGTTACACACATCACTTACTTTACACTGCACAGTGCACACTCACTGTTCTTACATTAATTTTTACATTGTACAATCAAGTAATAATAGCACAGGATTCCAGAAGGAAAAATATTTTTATATCTAACTCGTCTTTTTTCTGTTACTGCACTGGCAGGTTTAATTCTAAAATATACAAGTAAAGAATTCATCATCCCAATAAACTACAATAAAAATATCCAATTGTGGAATCAGGGTCCACAAAAACTTTTAAACTCTCAATTCAACACAGCAAGAGGGCGCTATGCCAAATTTATAACAAGTATGAAATCGATTGCATGTGGACACAAACAGTCAGAGACACTGCACTGCAGAAGTCAAAGATATTTAGACAACGGCTGAAACCAGGCCCATACCTACAAATGGGGTGGGGTGGCAGTACCACACACAAAAAGTATACTTTTGAGGCCAGTATGTCCAAGAAGATCCAATTTATACTAAACTTAACACATCAGCGACCACTTTTTCATGCTAAACTGTTACAAATAGCAATGAAAAGTCAATTTTTAGGGGATGAAATCCACTTTTTCAAGCAATTTTGGAAGTTCTGCACATCACCCTAAACATGCATACAGGTCTACCTGAAACAAATGCTGGAAACAAACTATCCTACAATATTTGTGCTGTCGGCCTAAACATCTACATGTATGACTTGGTATGTAGTACAAGTTCCATTAACACACTTTTTAATTTAAAAATTTTGTATCCACCGTCCCCGGCCACCGTCTATGCAACACAGCACATTTTCTCCAACAAACTGAAACAAAATGCCAGAAATGAATAATAACAAGTTACTTAAATCATAACCTGCATTAAATGTTAAACATTTTTGAGACCACACTGCACTTCAGAGTACCCCTATTCTGTGGCGTGCACAAAGGTGGGGGGGGGGGGTCAAAATCTGTATTTAAAAAAATGAAAAAGGTTGTATTTTTTAAATGTTCTTGTATTGTTGTAATAAAGATGGCAACCTGACAGCCATGAAAAGATTTTAAAAAAAATTGAGCAGTTGGGGCATCGAGATGTGAAGCATCCCACTTCCTGCAGACACCACTGTGCCTATTCCATACAAATATTTTTAAAGTGTTCAAATGCATCCACAGACCCGGCGCAAGGGATATATAAGTGGTGCGGCGCTAGAAATATACTATCCAATTCAAGCGTAGTGAGCGATGCGAGCGGAGCGTCTAACGGCGTGGGGTGCAGGGGCCCGCTTTAGGGCCCCTGAAAATTTTTTGTTTCTGGATGCGCTTAGAGGCCATTTCCTGTTGTTTTTTAAACAAAATTGTGGATATTCTAGACTTAGTTAACACCAAAATAAGGTCCCGGTTGCGCGATAATCACGAAAAAAAAAAATCACTCTATTATAATTTCCCCCAATTTGCAATGGTAAATAGGCCTATGCAGATTAAGAACTTCACATTATAAAACCCGGGAAAGGGGGGGGGGGTGCCGCTGAGAATTTGAAAGTAGACCCATCAATATATACAAGGTAACAAGGGCGGATCCAGGACTGCTTCCCCCGGGGTGCTTTAAACTAAAATATCGTAAATGTAAAAAAATGTACGTGAAGCGAGCATCGTATCGCAGGGGGGTGTCTGAGGGGGGTGTGCCCCCTGAGAAGTAAGAAACTTTTGCAAAATGAAGACCTAATTGAAGCGATTTGGTGGACCATTTTGTCTTTATTAGTGTGTAAAATTTTAGTTTGAAAAAACCGACAATTTGTGAAATGACATGGCATGAAGCCTTTCGTGGACAAGTTTTCCCTATTGTTGTAGGCCTATGTTTAAACATAAATGGGCAAATGTTGAAAGCAGAAGCGAAAATGGACACTTGTTTATCCACTACATAAGAAGGTGTCTGAGGGGATATCAAGTTCCCCCTCGGAGCTGAGAAGTTGGAAAATTTTGCAAAATGAAGACCTAATTGAAGCGATTTGGTGAACCATTTTGGCACTATTAGGGACCGTTCACAAACACTTGTAAGGCGGGGGGCCTGATGCAAAAAGGGGGGCCCTGAACATTTTTGACCCTCCTAAGGGGGGGCCCTGAAAAATGACCACAAATTTTCCTGGAAAAATTGAGTTTATATGCTTTTCTATGGGGTTGACCCATAATTTTCATGTCAAAAAGGGGGGCCCTGAAATTTTCCAGGTCTGTAAAGGGGGGGCCCCGAAAAATTTTCGCGATAAATTTTTTGGCATCAGGCCCCCCCCTTACAAGTGTTTGTGAACGGTCCCTTAGTATATAAAATTTTAGTTAGAACATGTTGAAAAAGCCGAAAATATTTGTGAATGACGGCCCGTCCATATGAAGCCTTTCGTGAACAAGTTTTCCCTATTATTGTCGTCTAGTGACTTTGGTGACAAAATGTGATAGGCCCTGCATATCAGCGGGCCCGCAGTAATTTGCACATGCTTTTGGTCCGAGGACCCGCCTTCAAGTAATGCCTAAAATAATCAGGCCTATATTATAGGGCCTACTTCCGATCGATGTGCGGTGTTTTAGGCATGGACCTACTCAATTACGTGCAATTTAACTTTTTTTTCCTCATTTCCTCATTTTCTCTTTTCTCCTTTTTTTTTTTATAGCTTTTTTCCCCCTTTCTCTTCTCTCATTGCCTCTTTTTCTGCTGTAAAGTTATGACCAATACTGGGGTCCAGTGTGTTGAAGGGCAGCGCCCCTTGCCTAGGGAAATTTTGCATTTCTGAATTCAATTCGCCCAATTTGGTGCATACTTTTTCCTTTCTTTCTTTCTCTCTTTCTTTCTTTCTTCCTTTTCTCTCTCTCTTTTTTTTTTTTTTTGATTTGCTCAAAACTGGTGCGGCGATCGCCTGACCTGTCGCATAGGTTGCGCCGGCCCTGATCCAGCTTCATCTTTTTGTAAGAATGTTCAAAACATGAGGATATGTATGTGTTCATTACGTTTTGGAAGTCCATATCAATAGGGATGCTATTATTAAGACATATTCAATGAGATAAAATCATAGATGCAATGGTACATATCCAGCAATGTTCATAGGCAAGGAAAATCACTGTGCTCACCCATTCAAATTGCCATAATTTTACTTTACAGCACAAAACCTATCAAAAATCACGTCCAAGAATTCTTTTAATTCACAGTATAATAAATATTAGTAAAAATATTGATAGCCACACTCAGACAGCAACATGGAATCAAATATCTTCTAATGCTTTAGGAAATTTTCTATATCGTCTGATATTTTGCAAATTAGAAGTCACTTTTATGGGATAGTGCCTGAAGCACACAGGTACGATATTTTGTTATCTACTATACTAAAATAACCAGCGAAGTGTGTAGGGGTGTGTGTGTGTCTGTCTGTCTGTCCGGCTATGCGTTTTGCGCGTTGAGACGCATCGATCCGATATTTCGGATATGGATAGGTATCCAAAAAAGCATGTTGACCGCATGGTTTTCGAGGTCATCGGAGGTCAAGGTCAAAGGTCAAAATTTCAAATTTTATCCAATTTAACTTCATCTCACTGTTAACCTTTCCGTGTTGCCATGACAACCAATCTGGATGTTTTTCACCTATTCATGCATATTCTGGTAGAATCAGTTGACTTTGCAAGACGATACTTACTTTTGATATTTTCACAAATTCAAAGGTTAAAATAAATACATTTTGTAATGGTTTTCAATTCGATTATTGAATATATCAAGGGTTTGGGTGCAAGAAAGGCCTATCTGCAATAGCTGCCCTATAGACAATTTGACCATTTCTGCATTCTATATTGAACACATCTAACACCTGGCAGCCATTGCAGATAGGCCTTTCTTGCTCTAAAGCCTGATATGAATGATCACCAAAACTATATGACTTGAGTGCAGGAATGAAGTAAATTGCCAGCTCTTCCAGTTTAAATCCATACACCCCCTATGGAAAACATGATCTTAATCTTCCACACAGGGAATGTCAATGTGAATCTCAAATGGAGTTACCTGAATGGGTGAATCCATTTGAAATCTACACTCCCTGCGTGGGAGATTAAGGTCATAGGCATTAGCTAGAGGGTGTCTTTATGTGTCCAAAATGGTCAAAAATATCTTTTTCTACAAAATCAGGGTGTCCACTTCCTATTCACTCCATTATAAAAATCAGAATTTTAGGGTGTCCAAATTGAAAACAGGGTGTCCAAATGACACCTGGACACCCCTCTGGCTAATGCCTTGCATAGGGGTTGTGTGGAATTCAACTGGAATATCAGTTGCCTTTTCCTATCACATGATGTTCAACATATCAACACTGATAAATATTGATCACAATAATAACCTGTTATACAAAAACATGTGTACATTGCTATCATCAGTGGACGGTGCAGAATTTCCAAAAAGTATAGACCATTCGAGTTGACAAATAAATTTCTCTGCAAAAACTGCCCTTTTCTGCTAATTTGAATAGTTAGACATGAAAACGTTGTCCCTTTAGTATTTTTTATCATAATATAGACCTTGTTGGGTACATTTCTACATATTTCCCCCTCTGGATAAGTATATTCATTTTTTTACATCACTCACACCATCTTGGCAAACCCAGTAATAAAATCATAAAATTTGCAATACTCCTTTACCACGATTTCACTTTCCAATGACCAATATTGTTGCATCCAAGCATGGGACAACACAAAGAGTACTGTCAGAATACTGTTGATATGATGTCCCATCAGACTAACAACTACAGGAAATGAAAGACAAACATCTGGAGAAGAAGCAGTTCTTGTCTGCTGAGAAAGACATCTACAACATACTGTTTGAGCTACCTCAAGTAAAATGATTTACCTTTTGGAGTATAAGTATGTATTTTTCTCTATTTTTGTAAATACGGTTATAGCTAGCCCAAGTTGAGTGCCGGCTAATTTTACTATCCAATTATATATGGCTGGCTCGGGGCACAATCTTTTTAGCGAACACAAGGGATCAGGGAATAGGCTAGAGGGTATACACAAAAAAATATTTTTGGTTTTTTACTCTTTTTATGATGAATAAAACATTTGTGGGGAAAAAAATTTAAACGGAAAAAAAAATCTTTTTTTTTGCTTTAAAAATGATCAGGAAACCTCCTTGACTGTTGTTACTGATATTATGTAATAATTTTTGGCAACAAATAAATTATTATTATTATAATAACAAAATTTAAATTTGACCGAAATCATACATTATGGCTTTCTAAATGATGTTCAATACACACAACATAACAGGGCAATGCAGAATAGATTTAATATTATGTAAGTGTCCCTGAAGCTCTGTCCTGAAGCTTAGCAAGAAGCAATGAACACCCTAAAACAATATTAGCCTGCATTTCAATTTGAGTTCTATAAACACTCTAACCAATGCACCTGCACTGGTGTATTTGCTCAATGCTAGTCACCATTGAGTGTGCCTTGTACTATCTAGTATTTAATAGTAGTGGCATGTAGCTAGAAATCATGTGTGAGAAATGCAA
Source organism: Amphiura filiformis (assembly GCF_039555335.1). Taxonomy (NCBI): domain Eukaryota; kingdom Metazoa; phylum Echinodermata; class Ophiuroidea; order Amphilepidida; family Amphiuridae; genus Amphiura; species Amphiura filiformis. Next base: position 57,415,547 of record NC_092643.1, read on the forward strand.
GAGATTTAATTTCCACCCCATGTATTTGGATTTTCTGCAAGCTCGGGAGTGAAAAACACGGAAAACAACCCCCGACTTTCGGGCCTTAATGCTACCCCGGCCCTGCCTCACCCACAGGCCACAGTACATGGAAGCTTGTCTGGACGGTTACGTACTACCGGGGTTACTGAGCAGGAGGGCATGGTGACTGGTGAGCCTGTGCATGTTTGTGAGGCTGTGTTCATTTTCAGGAAAATCATGAATGGGATGTCATCATCGTGTCACTCATCATAATGGTCACTGACCATGCTGACTGTGAGTGTGACCTAGTTCACCACGTAAACTTGTATGGCTCAAAATTCGGACCGCTCGCCATTAAGTTTACTGCTTTCTGTATTTTGAAATTTGTTGACGTTTTAACGATCCCCGATTCCCGGTCGTTTATTTTAGCTGTGTCACGTCACATGCTTGACGCTGGTGGGTACCAACCAAACTTCAGAAAAAAAAACCTTGATCGCCGATAACGATGTGATATGGGACTTACATAGGATTACACAGAGATATTTCTTGCCAAAATTTGACCATTTCTAGGCAAGTTGGCCCTACTTTGTCTGCGTTATGTGAAAAAGGACAGTCTTAAGTAAGTATAAGTGCAACGCTTTTGATGTTTTGATGTTTCGAGAGACTGGGAGGGATCATAATAAAAAAATGATGGAGCCTATTCTTGACTGTGTAATATTCCTTCACCACATTGCCGTACGGTAACAGTCTTATACGATGGACAGATATCAGTTTGTGAATGAGGACATAGTATAAGTTCCTTGTACTAAGTGCGACCTGTGCTCCCAGTGGGCACATCAACGTGAAATCAACGTTGAATCAACGTTGATATATCAACGTTGATTCAACGTTGAAAAGTGAAAGTTGACATCAACCTTTTCGTCAACGTTGAATCAACGTTGAATCAACGTTGAAGCTTCAACCTAATTTCAACCCGATTTCAACCTGATTTCAACCTTGTGTTTCCTATCAACCTGATATCAACCTGATTTCAACCTGATTTCAACCTGATTTCAACGTTGAATCAACGTTGAAGCTTCAACCTGACTTCAACCCACTTTCAACCCGATTTCAACCTTGCGTTTCATTTCAACCCGATATCAACCTAATTTTAACCTGATTTCAACCCGATTTCAACATTACTTTTTAGCTTCAACCTGATATCAACCTAATTTTAACTTCATATCAACCTGATTTCAACTTCATTTCAACCTAATTTTCATAGGCTTTAATCCTTGGGAGGGGGCAAATTCCTTGAAGAAACGCGATGCACGCTTCGTGCACATTTTCAAATTTCTTTCATGAATATTGCATTGAAAGGGTGCGCGCGGCCCGGCGCGCGGCGATTGGGGAAGTTAATTCTGTAGAATTTTACACCAAACTCCATCTTGATTTTAACGTACTTTCAACCAGAATAGATATCTACAGATGATTTAAAGTCATTGATATGCAAAAGCTTGAACACGACATACTATCATCTATAGACCTAAAGTTTTCCCAGAGTATTTCGCACTTAGGCCTACATCATTCATATTTGTTAAAAGAACAAGTTTGAAGTCGCACAAACTCAAAACCAATTTCATAATTATTCGATAATTGAATTTCATAATCATATTTCACATTTGTATCATTAATATTGGTCAAATCAGGGTTCTATTTCGTCTCGCATGGTGGTGGTTACGGTACTGAATCATTAAAGCAATTTCGTCTTTTGTCATTCGTCAGATGTTATTAATGGATGTATACAACATGCTTATTTAAAAGGACGGTGTTCATTTTCGATGATGTTGCGTGATCTTATTCTTACTAAAAAAGAAAATAATCATAAAGTTATGAAAATGAAAGAAAACACATTCTAAGAAATATCAATGATTACAAATAGAGTAACGTTAAGGGAAGGGGTATGAACGTTTGGACAGTATTTATTGTGAGACATTAGAGCACATCAGACATATCGAATTGCATTCTGAATACGAAGAATGTCCTTCTGATATCAAATAATTTTGATTTTTTGAAATTCGCAATGTAATACACATTTTATGGCAAATCATTAAAATTGATATTTTTGATATTTAACAGTACTTGAAGTAAACTTTATAAATCTGATGATTTATACTTAAAGTGTATGTAGGTGGGATGAAAAGCCGACGATCAATTGAAAATTTTGACCTTTCATTATTGAAGATATGGATTTTTATTCCCAAAACACCAAAAAAAATAGGTCTTTTTGGGAAAAAAATCCATATCTTCAATATAAAAGGTCAAAATTTTCAATTGATCGTCGGCATTACCTCCCAGCTACATACACTTTAAGAATATATCATTAGATTTATAAAATTTATTTCGAGGACTGTTATATATCAAAAATTTGAAAAATGTCAAATTTTAATAATTTGTCATAAAATTTGTATTATATTGTGAATTTCAAAAATGAAAATTATTTGATATCAGAAAGACATGCTTCAGATTCAGAATGCAATTCGACACGCCTGAGGTGCTCTCATGTCCCACACAAAAAATACTGTCGAAACGCCATAAACGCTCATTCTAGATCCCTTAAAGAAAAGACGAGAAATATACATAGTATAACCTGAAGGAATATTGGCCTATTATGATCTTAAACATGTTAAAGTATATAATTGCATCAATATAATATCTATATGTCGTAAAGTTATCAGAGAAGAACATCAAAGAACGACAGAACACAATGGCATGCAATAATAAAAGCCATCCGATCCCCGAACAAAAATAAAGTTGCTTTAAGAATGTTTTGGACTTGCATAAATGTTACGATTTAACATGTTTAATCTTTGTAACAATTTATTCGATTAAAAAAAGATTTTAAAAAAAGTAAAAAGAAATTATAGCCTCCATGAGTGAGTCCATACATGATGAGCTCATTTAAGCATAAATAAAAGACAAAAATGTAGGCCTAAATAAAAACAAGAAGGAAAAAAAAAATTCCATGAAAGAACGCATGCACGATTAATAAATATTCCATATAGGCCTATAAATAGGAGACAAAATTAAATGAAACGATAATGAATTTCTTTCAATGAAAATGGCGAATTACTTTTAAAATACTTTTTGTAAAGGTATCGCTAAGTATTTTATGACGAATTTGACCTGCAATTTGACGAAAATCAATGACTCAAAAACGAACCTTAATATAATGCTACATTTTACTATCTTTCTTGAGCGATCAGAGTCTGCATGAGTAGGCCTAATATAACTTTAGTATCTGAGAAAAAAACAGGTCCTATAATTTCGTCGGACTAATATCTCGGGACGAAATTAAAACGTCTTTTGCACGAATATCAATGACACAAGTGCGAAATACTCTGGGAAAACCTATAGGTCCTATAGACTTATTATTCGGCCGTAGAATATTCAATGTAACATAATTATATAGGCCTATACGTTATTTAATCTAGTCCCATTCTATTTCCAGTTATGTTAATGTTGTATCAAATGTTTGATGACGTAAAATCGTAATTTCTACCAGATATTCTACGTATTATTTTATCGATTTTACGTCATCAAACATTCGTTACAACTTAAACATAACTGGAAATAGAATAGGACTGGACTATAAAAAAACAAAAAATAGATATGTTACATCAAATAGTCTACGTCGAATACTTGGAGTCTTGTTTTATAGCGCCCCTAATATAATAGTAATCAATCCTATAATCACTTCATTCTCTTAAACATGTACTAGAAAGAATTTGAATAAAATCATTCATTACAAAAATGATATGCAAGTAGTTTTATAACGTTGTGTAATTTGCATTTATTTTAATTACAACGTTTCTGTTTTTGCACATAATGTTTCACAAATTCATATATTGTATACCGGTACTTAATTCTATTTAAAGAGAAAAATCACAAAAAAAGAAGAAAATTAGTTAATTAGTACAGAAATGAAATAAAAAAATTGAAAGTAAGGAGGATTGAAGTTATAGTATGAGGGAAAGAAATTAATAAGTAAAAGTATATACTAAAAAGGCATCAAGTCAATAGCAAACCAAAAATCAGAAATCAAAATAACTAAGCAAAATAACAAGGAGGGCACAAGAAATATAGACAAATGGCACAGTCAGGAAAGTAGAGAGAAAACGTAACAACATTAGGCCAAGTAAAATAAAAAACATATTTCACGTCCGGTTTTTGAAAAAAAGGAGGAAGAGGGGGCTTTTTATTTTTTATCGCAAAATCAGTGTAAATACCCATAACTAGAGCAGCTGTTTTAGGGCACACAATAATGCCGGGAAAAAGGAGGAGGCCTCTTTTTATCTGTTGTTCCGAGAGATAGACCCCCTCTAATTATCACAAAACCTTCCAAAAGTGTTTCTTGATTATCAGCAAGGCTATAGAAAGCATCTCTAGGTCCTAGACATATATTTTAGAAAAAGTTATGACTGAATTTCAAAAAATAAAAATATAATTGAAGAAACCTCAAAAAAGGAAGCGGGAGGGGACGTGAAACATGTTTATTTTTTTATTTGGCCTTATAGAACAAAACAGAGGTTCGATGACGTCCTAATCCTATAAAGTGATTTTGGTGTGATCCCTCTCCCTCCTTAAACGTAAGTGTGAAACCCAAAAGATAAAATTTTACCGATTTTTAACTATTTAACATATTAATTCAGACTTTTGGACCCCTTCCCTCTAACAAATGGACGTTTCTTTAAAGGACATAATCGAACTTTTGGTTTGTTCTCTCGACCTATCTATCTGCACACTTTCAATATGTTTTTAAATTATATAGGGTAGGGGTGGTTCAATAATTGTGTACCCCGGTGAATTATGGGGGGGGGGGGGGCAACGATATTTTTGGCAGGCCAAAAAGCGGGGAGCAACTTGTTTGGGTGGGGACAAGCGATAGGAGGCAGGGCAAGCGATTTTTGGCACAGATATTTTTTGGGCAGCGTTTCTACATTATTTGCTATTGGCCAGAACTTCACAGAATTGCAGACGTATACATTAAAGTATATTCCAAGCCGCTACCTTAATAATTCATATATGTTTTTCTTCTTTTCGTTTCTTCTTTCCCCCCCTTCCGATAGAAAAAAACCTTGTTTTCAGTATAGGGTTATTCACCTTGGTCTTTGCTGGGGGTCTTTGATGGCATTTGCTTCTTGTTTCTGCGAGAAGGTACCGGTATAAGCCTACATTGTCACCATTTATATGGTTTTCATCAAATCCAGACAAGTTTTCAATATCACTATTATCAGCGTATTAAAGTACCAAACGTTTGATTAATTAGGGCCAAGTCACTTCTGTTGGCTTTGATTCATCTTTTCTAGCGGACTCAGAAAAGTTTACTTCTGCTTCTTTTCCATAGCACATGCTTCAGAGAACCGATACCAGTTTTGTTGCTCCAAGTGTAATCAACCAATGCATGTAAAAGAAAATTTGCGACTGCTTTGCTTAAGGTGTTTATGGCTAAGCTTTGATCCAGTTTTATATCATCCGTGTCTATTCTGAAGTTGGGTCTACATCCTTATTTTTTAATCAAATGCGAAGCCCTATGATATTACATTGTTGTTGGTACCACTGCTCTCCTGAATTCTTATCACCTTACAACATACTCCCTCTTCTGCTTGATGCATGATTCGGATTGTGTTGATGCACCAATGCATCTAAGGAACAAAAGAAGATACAGAGGTTACTAAAAGTATATTTTCAAAAATTAATTTTTTAATACTTGAAAATAGACATGTCCAGTTATTTCTTACAAAAACATTTGAGATCAAAAGTTAAAACTGTATTATACTATGATCAGCTCTTAATAGGCGGGAATTATTCGGTTTTTGTTACTGCGCGAGTCAATAAAGTTCCAACTAACGCACGCGTAAATCCTCAAAAGCACGCGTCTTCACGCAAAACGCAATTCGCGTAAGTGCTGCGCCCAGCTGTGTGTACGCCGTTCTATATCAATCCACGATGATTATGAGTCCCCCTGCCTATTAAGAGCTGATCAGAGTATAGTTCAGATGCAAAAGGCGATGCCATTTTAAAACCGATTGCATCATGGATTGTCACTTCTTCTGCATCAGCATTAGACCTCATTTTACAGGCATTCAATGGGCCCTATGCCTATAGCAAACCATGCTTTATACTTTTATGGCAGATGTTGGTGGCCTTAGTGCAAACGGTTTAAAAATGGCATGTATCACCTTTTACATCTGGACTTCAAATTTATGCATAGCAAGCCTAAATGAATGCACAAATAATTGAGAACTCTGGTTTCTTGATAGAAAAACCTGGTTTCTCGTCTAGCTAGTACTAGGTTAGGCCTACAATATTTCCAATGTATTGTCAGGTACATTTCATTGTAAACTGTATCCTGCCCTAGGCTAGCCTAGCATAGCATGCGCCGTAGGGTAGGCTACACATGTTTTGCTACATTATTTATGCCTAGCGCTATGCCTTACCCAGTCAGTACTACTAGTACTACTAGTTTTTGTATTGATCAGCTTTATACTCATACTTAGTTAAGTTAGTAACAGCTAGACGGTACCAAGCATGCTCAATTGCTCATGGCATGTGCTTAGACTTAGTGCCTGCCCTAACGTCGCCTAAGGCTAGCATGTAAAAAGTTGAAGGCTAAGCTAAGCTAAGCCGTCATGCATATGCCATATTATAAGCCTAAAGACAATGCAAAAAAAAATTCACCAGACACCAAGTGAAGGTAGAGTAACTGAGTAAGTTGGACCTAGAAATGCTATGGCTAGCTAGTCTTAGACAGGTCATTATACAAAACAATGCATACCAATTACCATCATAGTCAACATGGTCAATGAGCAAGGTAAACATGCATGCATGGCCATGGTAAATTTAAGCTTATCATACACACGATACATGTTATATTATTGCAAGCTGGCTACACTTAAATGCTTTATTTTGTTTCCTGATAATGCATAATTCACAATCAGTCAAAATTCATACAATAATTTACAGAAAAATAAAGGTGTACTTACCTGTTTTTATTTGCAAAATAAGTTCAAAAATACGTGCATCATTTCTCCTGCTGCTTGTTCCAATTAATTAGCTGGTAACTAAGTAGTGTTGGGCAGTATCCAATACTCAGGTGTAACAGTGTTGGGTGATATGCAATGCAATTGGGTAGAATTAGGTATTGCAAATTTGCAATACATTTCAACTTCATATTAATATTATTAAAAGTAAATAAATATATAATTTAAATAAATAATTTAAATAAATAATTAATTAATAATTAAATAAATAATTAATATTAAATAACTATTAAATTAAGTAAGTACTTAGTTAATCAAATTATTTAATAAATAATTACATTATAATAATTTTTAAAATATATAATTTAAATGAATAATTAAATAAATAATAAATATTAAATAATTATTAAACTAAGCAATTACTTAGTTAATCAAATTATTTAATAAACAATTACATTATAATAATTAAATATATGCCTATACTTTAAATAAATAATTTAAATAAATAAATAAACAATTAATAATTAATAATTAAACAAATAATTAATATTAAATAATTATTAAATTAAAGCAATTACTTGTTTAATCAAATTATTTAATAAATAATTAAATAATAATTAAATAATTAAATAATTAAATAATTAAATAAATAATTCAAATAAATAAATAAACAATTAATTAATAATTAAATTAATAATTAATATTAAACAATTATTGAATTAAGTAAAAAAAAATAAGAAAACGTTTCATAATCTTTCCTAGCGTCTAGAGTATACATATTAACATTATTTGGTAACCTTCGAGTCCTTTGAAATGTTATGAAGAAAACCAAGAAGGGTCATGTTTGTTGGGATTAAGGTTATTAATTATTTTAAACTGTTGTGATTTGGTAGTTAACAGCATCTTACGAATGGTAGTGAGCTTTGGCAAAAACTGTATTGCTCAATTCATAGCGAGTGTGTAGAAGAATTAAAATATCACAGATATACTTTTATACGTGCTGCGGTTCTTGAGTTACGTTGTAAAGAGGGCTGAAACAACAACACTTTTGTAAATCGTACATAACTCATTAATAACAATAAATTAAGCAAGTTTGCAAAGTGTAAGATTTGTAGAATGAACTTGTGCAAAACATCAAGGTGTTATTTTTCAATAATATATTGATCTAGATAATGAAAATCGATTTTTAGGTTGCTTCGACCAACAATACCTCGTCTACATTTTGAATGATGTACGTAACGTATAGAAATATGATGTGTTGCTTTAATAGATTTTAACGGAGCTTAAATATGATCTAGGATTATTGAGATAGAGTTTGTTTATGATATTTTGATATTTTGAACAATTAATAACTGGGCCTAATTAATCTTTAATGATTCAATTTATGAAAACTGTTTGAGCAGAATTAATTAAAGGGCAGCCAAATGACCAGAATGGTGCTATTTTACTGGTCTCAAAGCCGGTCTCGGACCGAGACCTCGAGACCAGGAGGGCCGAGACCAAGACAGAGACCAGCAGGTTCGAAACCGAGACCAAGACCAAGACCAGGCTTAGCTGGTCTCGTTTAGCTGCCACCCCGGGGCTGCCACTTAAGGAACCGTTCACAAACACTTGTTAGGGGGGCCTGATGCCAAAAAAAAAAAAAAATCATCAGACCCCCTCCCTTCTTTTTTTTGACATGAAAATTATGGGTCAACACCATAGAAAAGCATATACTCAATTTTTCCAGGAAAATTTGTGGAAACCTCACTAGGCCTCAGGCTATGTACGATAGTTTTTAACCATGCATTTTTGAAGGACTAGTCGTACTTGTGGAATCATCGGGTTATACATTTTTAAAGAAAAAATCTTTCATGCAGACATACAGTATAGTAGGCAATGGCGTAGATTTCTGTTTGACATGGGGGGAGTTGGAAAAAATTGCTTAAAGTATTGTGAATCCAGCGCACCGAGCATATTAGAATACGTTGATATGGATAGGACTACAAATTAGCGCAAAGCGGACGAAACATTTTGCCATATTGATAAGCTAAACTGATAAATATGGTGCAAAGATGGTCGCGCAAAAAATGGTCGGAACCTATACCTATACATACAGGCGTCATGGGGTGGGGGTGGGGTGATAGCAGTGGCGGATCTAGAGCGGGGGGGGGGGCAATTTTTGACGCTTGCATGCACGCATTTAAGGGGTGTCTGAGGGGATGTGCCCCCGCCTCAGAAGTATAACTTTTGCACATGAAGACCTAATTGAAGCGATTTGGTAGACCATTTTGGCACTATCAGTTTGTACATGTAGTTTGAAAAAGCCGAATTTATGAAATGAGCGGTCCATGAAGCCTTTCGTGGACAAGTTTTCCCTCATTTTTCCCTATAAATTGTGTTAAACATTGGCAAATGCACGAAAGCAGAAGCGAATATGGCCAGTTGCATATCGATTAGGCATAATACGCAGGGGGGATGTCTGAGGGGACTGTTCCAGTGGCGTAGCTGCCGGGGGGCAGGGGGGAAATTCCGGCAAAATTTGCCTATTTGGCCCCGCCTTAGTGCAAGGCAAAAAGAGGAAAAAGGAGGGAGAACGAGGAAAAAAGAGAGGGGGAAGAGGGGCAGAGAGATGGAGAATCCATACGATATGCAATACCATACGATTATTATCAATAAGCCTGGCAATAATTGTCTATTTTCCCCCCCCCCCCCCCCCCCCCCACCCCCCAAGTGCAGGAAAATTTGGTGGATTTGGGCCCCGCCCCATACAGGCTTGCCCCTTGGAAAAAATCCCAGCTACGCCGCTGGAATGTTCCCCCGTCGGAAGTTGGAAAATTTTGCAAAATGAAGGTCCAATTGAAGCCATTTGGTGCATCATTTTTACACCTATTTAAATCTATTGCTTTATTTAAAAGAGAAAAAAAGGGCCTACTCTCATCTCAATTTGCAAAACGGCAGCGATGTGGTCAATACCTTGAATTACGAAAAGGTGGAATACAGAAATGGTACCAACATTTGAGCAATCTATATTATTGGTTGAAAATAGGCCATAATGATATGAAAAAGAACATCAGAATAAGTATATGGTATACAAATGCGCGCGAAAAATGCCATTTAAAGCTATAAGTGATATGATAAATATGGTGCAAAGATGGAATAAACTCGCACGAAGCGGGCAAAATTGGGTCCTTTTGGGGCTAGAATGGCCGGTAGCCAAATATGGGGTTAATTTGGTCAGAAACTGACATACAGGCGTCAACATGGGAAGGGGGGATTGTATGGATCCCCCCCCCCCCCACACCCACTAGCATGTGTAGCAGGCTGATGGTTTATACAAAATATTAATGTGGATGCACGATCCGAAAGTGTTGAGAATATTATGTCGGAAACCATATATTAGTGTAGGCCTATATTAGCCTTCATTAACCATATAACTGCTATTATAGGCCTACACATGTTAATGTCTTGTTCTGAAGGTATTCAGTTAACTATTTAGCTCTATTGGTGCAAAAGAATAGGCCTACAAGATATTTTCCGACACTGTTTGTCCCAGTCTTGCGGATGGTGCACATCGTGCATGCACATTAATATTTTTCATTAACCATTTAGGCCTACTTGCTACACATGCTATGTTTAGAATTTGTCTTCTGAGTAGGCCTATTTAGTCAACTATTTAGCTCTGGTGCAAATAAGAGCCCGCAAGAAGAGGTTGAAGTGATGTTGAAATAAGTTTGATATTTCAACGTTGATTCAACGTTGTATCAACGTTGAATCAACGTTGAAATTGAATTTTTGATTCAACGTTGATTCAACGTTGAATCAACGTTGAAATATCAACCTTATTTCAACCTAATTTCAACGTTGATTCAACGTTGAAATATCAACCTTATTTCAACCATACTCAATGTTAGGTTGAAATAAGGTTGAAATCAAGTTGATTTAAATTTCAACCAGATTTCAACGTTGAATCAACGTTGAAATATCAACCTGATTTCAACTTCAGGTTGAAATCATGTTGAAATCAGGTTGATTTGCATTTCAACGTTGATTCAACGTTGATTCAACGTTGACATGTCAACTTGTGCCCACTGGGTGCTGTGTCAGTATGACACTGACAGTAAGCTTATCAATCACAATGACATGACCACAGCACTGCACGTGCCAGGCCAGTGTTTGGTCTGACGTCTGCAGATATAAATCTGAATTAATTTATAAAATTCCGTGGATTTCAAACAAATAAACAAACAACAAAAAAGTCCTACTTACACTTCAGTTCCAAATTTAGCACATTTTATGGTATTACCTTACAGAAAGCATGATTACGATTTACGGGAAAGCCCGTAGCACTGGGCACTAATTGGGTCATGGCTGTGATTGGTCAGAAGTTTATAGTGGATTGAGTACGGGATGAACATGAAGCCAGATAGTTGCCAATTTTTCAAATCAGGACCCATGTTTAGGAATATTTTCTCAAATCCATGAAATCGGGGCCCATGTTTAGGTCTTTCTTGCAATAAAAGTGACCCATCAGAGCGACCTTATTATACCGTAAAATGGGGTAACTTTGGGCACTTTTCAGAGTTTTTAAACCACTGCTTCCAAACAAAACCAATTATATTTCTAATTAACTCTTTTTGTGACATTAGGGTTCCCTTCAACACCTTAAAGTTGAAAAAAAAAATTAATAATTTTGTAAGGGTGCCACAGGGGTTAAAAATAGCCTGACCAAAGTTACCCCACCTTTGGGGCAACTTTGGTCACAGTATTACACAACGCACTGAATGGTCTATTGTTCTATTGTGTCCGATTTGAGCGCTGACATATTGGAAAATGATGCCAATCAATATTCATGAGAGTGTACATTCAACGTCCAATTTTCGAAATTGGATGACTTGTGCTTGGCAGGTGTAAAATACATCTGACTGGGCGTTTTAAATACGTAACGCATAAAGGCATTGGCATCATCGAATGGCTGCCTATAGTGCTGTTAGTGTTAGGCCTCAGTGTGTGTGGGGATGTGTGTGTGTGTGTGGGCGGGGGGGGGGGCTGTGTTTAGTTTCTATAATAATTATTATAAAGCCTACATTTATTTGTCATTCATTTCTTTTCCTTTCTCTGTAATTGCTAAAGTATCACTCCCTCTTCTTATCTCCCTTCCCTTCTCCATCCCCTCTTACGTTTTGTCCCCTCTCATTCCTATCATTTTCCTTACCTTTTTATTTATTTACGTCTATTTATTTATTTCTCTTTATTTCTTCCTCTTTCTCTCTTCCTCCAGTCCCCTCTCATTCTTCATATCCCCTCCTTCAATCGCATCCCCTCCCAAGACCTCTCACAGAAGAGCTGCCCCCTTCAGTACGCCACTGATTATGTCATTCTCCTTCTTAAAATAAAATAAAATAAAATAAAATCTCAATTTG